>NC_069500.1:1425893492-1425965558 GCF_027579735.1 Bombina bombina
ATCATATAGTAACAGTCTTTAGTTAGTTAGGGTCTATAAATCATATAGTAACAGTCTTTAGTTAGTTAGGGTCTATAAATCATATAGTAACAGTCTTTAGTTAGTTAGGGTCTATAAATCATATAGTAACAGTCTTTAGTTAGTTAGGGTCTATAAATCATATAGTAACAGTCTTTAGTTAGTTAGGGTCTATAAATCATATAGTAACAGTCTTTAGTTAGTTAGGGTCTATAAATCATACAATAACAGTCTTTAGTTAGTTAAGGTCTATAAATCATATAGTAACAGTCTTTAGTTAGTTAGGGTCTATAAATCATATAGTAACAGTCTTTAGTTAGTTAGGGTCTATAAATCATATAGTAACAGTCTTTAGTTAGTTAGGGTCTATAAATCATATAGTAACAGTCTTTAGTTAGTTAGGGTCTATAAATCATATAGTAACAGTCTTTAGTTAGTTAGGGTCTATAAATCATATAGTAACAGTCTTTAGTTAGTTAGGGTCTATAAATCATATAGTAACAGTCTTTAGTTAGTTAGGGTCTATAAATCATATAGTAACAGTCTTTAGTTAGTTAGGGTCTATAAATCATATAGTAACAGTCTTTAGTTAGTTAGGGTCTATAAATCATATAGTAACAGTCTTTAGTTAGTTAGGGTCTATAAATCATATAGTAACAGTCTTTAGTTAGTTAGGGTCTATAAATCATATAGTAACAGTCTTTAGTTAGTTAGGGTCTATAAATCATATAGTAACAGTCTTTAGTTAGTTAGGGTCTATAAATCATATAGTAACAGTCTTTAGTTAGTTAGGGTCTATAAATCATATAGTAACAGTCTTTAGTTAGTTAGGGTCTATAAATCATATAGTAACAGTCTTTAGTTAGTTAGGGTCTATAAATCATATAGTAACAGTCTTTAGTTAGTTAGGGTCTATAAATCATATAGTAACAGTCTTTAGTTAGTTAGGGTCTATAAATCATATAGTAACAGTCTTTAGTTAGTTAGGGTCTATAAATCATATAGTAACAGTCTTTAGTTAGTTAGGGTCTATAAATCATATAGTAACAGTCTTTAGTTAGTTAGGGTCTATAAATCATATAGTAACAGTCTTTAGTTAGTTAGGGTCTATAAATCATATAGTAACAGTCTTTAGTTAGTTAGGGTCTATAAATCATATAGTAACAGTCTTTAGTTAGTTAGGGTCTATAAATCATATAGTAACAGTCTTTAGTTAGTTAGGGTCTATAAATCATATAGTAACAGTCTTTAGTTAGTTAGGGTCTATAAATCATATAGTAACAGTCTTTAGTTAGTTAGGGTCTATAAATCATATAGTAACAGTCTTTAGTTAGTTAGGGTCTATAAATCATATAGTAACAGTCTTTAGTTAGTTAGGGTCTATAAATCATATAGTAACAGTCTTTAGTTAGTTAGGGTCTATAAATCATATAGTAACAGTCTTTAGTTAGTTAGGGTCTATAAATCATATAGTAACAGTCTTTAGTTAGTTAGGGTCTATAAATCATATAGTAACAGTCTTTAGTTAGTTAGGGTCTATAAATCATATAGTAACAGTCTTTAGTTAGTTAGGGTCTATAAATCATATAGTAACAGTCTTTAGTTAGTTAGGGTCTATAAATCATATAGTAACAGTCTTTAGTTAGTTAGGGTCTATAAATCATATAGTAACAGTCTTTAGTTAGTTAGGGTCTATAAATCATATAGTAACAGTCTTTAGTTAGTTAGGGTCTATAAATCATATAGTAACAGTCTTTAGTTAGTTAGGGTCTATAAATCATATAGTAACAGTCTTTAGTTAGTTAGGGTCTATAAATCATATAGTAACAGTCTTTAGTTAGTTAGGGTCTATAAATCATATAGTAACAGTCTTTAGTTAGTTAGGGTCTATAAATCATATAGTAACAGTCTTTAGTTAGTTAGGGTCTATAAATCATATAGTAACAGTCTTTAGTTAGTTAGGGTCTATAAATCATATAGTAACAGTCTTTAGTTAGTTAGGGTCTATAAATCATATAGTAACAGTCTTTAGTTAGTTAGGGTCTATAAATCATATAGTAACAGTCTTTAGTTAGTTAGGGTCTATAAATCATATAGTAACAGTCTTTAGTTAGTTAGGGTCTATAAATCATATAGTAACAGTCTTTAGTTAGTTAGGGTCTATAAATCATATAGTAACAGTCTTTAGTTAGTTAGGGTCTATAAATCATATAGTAACAGTCTTTAGTTAGTTAGGGTCTATAAATCATATAGTAACAGTCTTTAGTTAGTTAGGGTCTATAAATCATATAGTAACAGTCTTTAGTTAGTTAGGGTCTATAAATCATATAGTAACAGTCTTTAGTTAGTTAGGGTCTATAAATCATATAGTAACAGTCTTTAGTTAGTTAGGGTCTATAAATCATATAGTAACAGTCTTTAGTTATTTAGGGTCTATAAATCATATAGTAACAGTCTTTAGTTAGTTAGGGTCTATAAATCATATAGTAACAGTCTTTAGTTAGTTAGGGTCTATAAATCATATAGTAACAGTCTTTAGTTAGTTAGGGTCTATAAATCATATAGTAACAGTCTTTAGTTAGTTAGGGTCTATAAATCATATAGTAACAGTCTTTAGTTAGTTAGGGTCTATAAATCATATAGTAACAGTCTTTAGTTAGTTAGGGTCTATAAATCATATAGTAACAGTCTTTAGTTAGTTAGGGTCTATAAATCATATAGTAACAGTCTTTAGTTAGTTAGGGTCTATAAATCATATAGTAACAGTCTTTAGTTAGTTAGGGTCTATAAATCATATAGTAACAGTCTTTAGTTAGTTAGGGTCTATAAATCATATAGTAACAGTCTTTAGTTATTAGGGTCTATAAATCATATAGTAACAGTCTTTAGTTAGTTAGGGTCTATAAATCATATAGTAACAGTCTTTAGTTAGTTAGGGTCTATAAATCATATAGTAACAGTCTTTAGTTAGTTAGGGTCTATAAATCATATAGTAACAGTCTTTAGTTAGTTAGGGTCTATAAATCATATAGTAACAGTCTTTAGTTAGTTAGGGTCTATAAATCATGTAGTAACAGTCTTTAGTTAGTTAGGGTCTATAAATCATATAGTAACAGTCTTTAGTTAGTTAGGGTCTATAAATCATATAGTAACAGTCTTTAGTTAGTTAGGGTCTATAAATCATATAGTAACAGTCTTTAGTTAGTTAGGGTCTATAAATCATATAGTAACAGTCTTTAGTTATTTAGGGTCTATAAATCATATAGTAACAGTCTTTAGTTATTTAGGGTCTATAAATCATATAGTAACAGTCTTTAGTTAGTTAGGGTCTATAAATCATATAGTAACAGTCTTTAGTTAGTTAGGGTCTATAAATCATATAGTAACAGTCTTTAGTTAGTTAGGGTCTATACATCATATAGTAACAGTCTTTAGTTAGTTAGGGTCTATAAATCATATAGTAACAGTCTTTAGTTAGTTAGGGTCTATAAATCATATAGTAACAGTCTTTAGTTAGTTAGGGTCTATAAATCATATAGTAACAGTCTTTAGTTAGTTAGGGTCTATAAATCATATAGTAACAGTCTTTAGTTAGTTAGGGTCTATAAATCATATAGTAACAGTCTTTAGTTAGTTAGGGTCTATAAATCATATAGTAACAGTCTTTAGTTAGTTAGGGTCTATAAATCATATAGTAACAGTCTTTAGTTAGTTAGGGTCTATAAATCATATAGTAACAGTCTTTAGTTAGTTAGGGTCTATAAATCATATAGTAACAGTCTTTAGTTAGTTAGGGTCTATAAATCATATAGTAACAGTCTTTAGTTAGTTAGGGTCTATAAATCATATAGTAACAGTCTTTAGTTAGTTAGGGTCTATAAATCATATAGTAACAGTCTTTAGTTAGTTAGGGTCTATAAATCATATAGTAACAGTCTTTAGTTAGTTAGGGTCTATAAATCATATAGTAACAGTCTTTAGTTAGTTAGGTTCTATAAATCATATAGTAACAGTCTTTAGTTAGTTAGGGTCTATAAATCATATAGTAACAGTCTTTAGTTAGTTAGGGTCTATAAATCATGTAGTAACAGTCTTTAGTTAGTTAGGGTCTATAAATCATATAGTAACAGTCTTTAGTTAGTTAGGGTCTATAAATCATATAGTAACAGTCTTTAGTTAGTTAGGGTCTATAAATCATATAGTAACAGTCTTTAGTTAGTTAGGGTCTATAAATCATATAGTAACAGTCTTTAGTTATTTAGGGTCTATAAATCATATAGTAACAGTCTTTAGTTAGTTAGGGTCTATAAATCATATAGTAACAGTCTTTTAGTTAGTTAGGGTCTATAAATCATATAGTAACAGTCTTTAGTTAGTTAGGGTCTATAAATCATATAGTAACAGTCTTTAGTTAGTTAGGGTCTATAAATCATATAGTAACAGTCTTTAGTTAGTTAGGGTCTATACATCATATAGTAACAGTCTTTAGTTAGTTAGGGTCTATAAATCATATAGTAACAGTCTTTAGTTAGTTAGGGTCTATAAATCATATAGTAACAGTCTTTAGTTAGTTAGGGTCTATAAATCATATAGTAACAGTCTTTAGTTAGTTAGGGTCTATAAATCATGTAGTAACAGTCTTTAGTTAGTTAGGGTCTATAAATCATATAGTAACAGTCTTTAGTTAGTTAGGGTCTATAAATCATATAGTAACAGTCTTTAGTTAGTTAGGGTCTATAAATCATATAGTAACAGTCTTTAGTTAGTTAGGGTCTATAAATCATATAGTAACAGTCTTTAGTTAGTTAGGGTCTATAAATCATATAGTAACAGTCTTTAGTTAGTTAGGGTCTATAAATCATATAGTAACAGTCTTTAGTTAGTTAGGGTCTATAAATCATACAATAACAGTCTTTAGTTAGTTAGGGTCTATAAATCATATAGTAACAGTCTTTAGTTAGTTAGGGTCTATAAATCATATAGTAACAGTCTTTAGTTAGTTAGGGTCTATAAATCATGTAGTAACAGTCTTTAGTTAGTTAAGGTCTATAAATCATATAGTAACAGTCTTTAGTTAGTTAGGGTCTATAAATCATATAGTAACAGTCTTTAGTTAGTTAGGGTCTATAAATCATATAGTAACAGTCTTTAGTTATTTAGGGTCTATAAATCATATAGTAACAGTCTTTAGTTAGTTAGGGTCTATAAATCATATAGTAACAGTCTTTAGTTAGTTAGGGTCTATAAATCATATAGTAACAGTCTTTAGTTAGTTAGGGTCTATAAATCATATAGTAACAGTCTTTAGTTAGTTAGGGTCTATAAATCATATAGTAACAGTCTTTAGTTAGTTAGGGTCTATAAATCATATAGTAACAGTCTTTAGTTATTTAGGGTCTATAAATCATATAGTAACAGTCTTTAGTTAGTTAGGGTCTATAAATCATATAGTAACAGTCTTTAGTTAGTTAGGGTCTAGCGTTTGGGTCTAGAGTTCAGGTCGTGTTTGAATATGTATGAATAACACCTCTGCAGGCTGTGCATGGGTTAAAAAAGTACATGTTGCTTTTCAAAGAAATAAGATTAAAAATAAAATTAGCAAATCCTTCACCCAGAACTGTTACAGCTTTATTGAGGCAATAGCTAAAGGTTTTATTTACATTGTGGTTTTTGTGGTTGTGCTTATTTGTATTTTTATATTTAGTAAGTAAGTGTTGCATTACAGTGAGAGCAAGTCAGGGTGACATAACAGTGCCAGCAAGTAAGGGTAATGTAATGGTGCCAGTATATAAGTGTAGCATAACAGCCCCAGCAAGTAAGGGTAATGTAATTGTGCCAGTATATCAGGGTGACATAACAGTGCCAGCAAGTAAGGGTAATGTAAATGTGCCAGTATATCAGGGGGACATAACAGTGCCAACAAGTAAGGGTAATGTAATTGTGCCAGTATATCAGGGTGACATAACAGTGCCAGCAAGTAAGGGTAATGTAATGGTGCCAGTATATCAGGGGGACATAACAGTGCCAGCAAGTAAGGGTAATGTAAATGTGCCAGTATATCAGGGTGACATAACAGTGCCAACAAGTAAGGGTAATGTAAATGTGCCAGTATATCAGGGTGACATAACAGTGCCAGCAAGTAAGGGTAATGTAATGGTGCCAGTATATCAGGGTGACATAACAGTGCCAACAAGTAAGGGTAATGTAATTGTGCCAGTATATCAGGGTGACATAACAGTGCCAGCAAATAAGGGTAATGTAATTGTGCCAGTATATCAGGGTGACATAACAGTGCCAGCAAGTAAGGGTAATGTAATTGTGCCAGTATATCAGTGTAGCATAACAGTACCAGCAAATAAGGGTAATGTAAATGTGCCAGTATATCAGTGTAGCATAACAGTGCCAGCAAGTAAGGGTAATGTAAATGTGCCAGTATATCAGTGTAGCATATCAGTGCCAGCAAGTAAGGGTAATGTAAATGTGCCAGTATATCAGTGTAGCATAACAGTGCCAGCAAGTAAGGGTAATGTAAATGTGACAGTATATCAGGGTTACATAACAGTGCCAGCAAGTAAGGGTAATGTAATGGTGCCAGTATATCAGGATGACATAACAGTGCCAGCAAGTAAGGGTAATGTAATTGTGCCAGTATATCAGGGTGACATAACAGTGCCAGCAAGTAAGGGTAATGTAATTGTGTCAGTATATCAGTGTAGCATAACAGCCCCAGCAAGTAAGGGTAATGTAATGGTGCCAGTATGTTAGGGTAACCTTACAGTGTCAGTAAGTAAAAGTAACGTAATGGTGCCAGCATATCAGAGTAACTTAACAGGGCCAGTAAGTAAGGGTAACACATCACTGCAAGCAAGTCAGGGTAATGTAACACTGCAAGCAAGTCAGGGTAACGTAACACTGCAATCAAGTAATGGTAACGTAACACTGCAAGCAAATCAGGGTAAAGTAACACTGCAAGCAAGTCAGGGTATGTTACAGTGCAACCAAGCCAGGGTATGTTACAGTGCAACCAAGCCAGGGTATGTTACAGTGCAACCAAGCCAGGGTAATGTAAGACTGCAAGCAAGTCAGGGTAAAGTAACACTGTAAGCAAGTCAGGGTAATGTAACACTGCAAGCAAGTTAGGGTAATGCAACACTACAAGCAAGTCAGGGTAATGAAACTCTGCAAGCAAGTCAGGGTAATCTAACACTGCAAGCAAGTCCGGGTAATGTAATACTGCAAGTAAGTCAGGGTAATGTAACACTGAAAGCATGTCAGGGTAATGTAACAGAACCAGCAAGTCAGGGTAACATAACACTGCAAGCATATCAGGATAACATAACACTGCAAGCAAGTCAGGGTAACATAACACTGCAAGCAAGTCAGGGTAATGTAACACTGCAAGCAAGTCAAGGTAATCTAACAGAACCAGCGAGTCAGGGTAACGTAACACTGCAAGCAAGTCAGGGTAACATAACAGAACCAGCAAGTCAAAGTAATGTAACAGAACCAGCAAGCCAGGGTAAGGTAACACTGCAAGCAAGTCAGGGTAATGTAACAGAACCAAGTCAGGGTAACGTAACACTACAAGCAAGTCAGGGTAATGTAACAGAACCAGCAAGTCAGTGTAATGTAACAGAACCAGCAGGTCAGAATAACGTAACACTGCAAGCAAGGCAAGGTAATGTAACACTGTAAGCAAGTCAGGGTAAAGTAAAACTGCAAGCAAGTCAGTGTAATGCAACACTGCAGGCACATCAGGGTAGTGTAACACTGCAAGCAAGTCAAGGTCATGTAACACTGCAAGTAAGTCAGGCAATGTAACACTGTAAGCAAGTCAGGGTAAAGTAAAACCGCAAGCAAGTAACAGAACCAGCAAGTCAGGGTAACGTAACACTGCAAGCAAGTCAAGGTCATGTAACATTGCAAGCAAGTCAGGCAATGTAACACTGTAAGCAAGTCAGGGTAAAGTAAAACTGCAAACAAATCAGGGTAAAGTAAAACTACAAGCAAAACAGGGTAATGTAACACTGCAAGCAAGTCAGGGTATTGATACAGAACAAGCAAGGCAGGGTAATGTCCCAGAACCAGCAAGTCAGGGTAATGTAACTCTGCAAGCAAGTCAGGGTAATGTCACATAACCAGTAAGCCAGGGTAATGTATAACACTGCAAGCAAGTCAGGGTAACGTCACAAAACAAGTGAGCAAGGGTAATAAAACCCTCCAAGCAAGTGAGGGTAACTTAACAGAACCAGCAAGTCAGGGTAATGTAAGAGAAACAGCAAGGCAGGGTAATGTAATAGAACCAGCAAGTCAGGGTGACGTAACAGAACCAGCAAGTCAGGGTAATGTCACAGAACCAGCAAGTCAGGGTAACGTAACAGAACCAGCAAGTCAGGGTAATGTCACAGAAGCAACAAGTCAGGGTAGCGTAACAGAGCTAGCAAATCAGGGTAATGTAACAGAACCAGCAAGTCAGGTGTCAGGATATCTGTGAGTGTTATTAAATTATATATATATATATATATATATATATATATATATATATATATATATATATATATATATATATATATATATATATATATATATATATATTATTTATACATGATAAGGCCATAGGGTTCATTATATATGAAACTGGTTGCATCAATTGTATTTACTATAAATTACAGTTCTCTCTGCCAAATTATTTTGGCTGTGTAAAACAACCCCTCCTTACTGTTTAAGACAAGAGAGGACAAAGGGAAAAACATTTGGTTCAATTAGGGAAGGCAGTTTATTTCAAAGAGATTTTTTTTTATCACATGGCTCTGTTTAAAGTTTGATTTCCTGACCTTTCTTCTATGAAATAAAAGGTTATCAGATAATGACCCCTGTAAATAAAGAGACATGGTTTGTTGGAAAAAACTCTTTAAGGTTTAAGTATATGCGGAAGTTGATTACCCCTGCTGTGTTTGAATACACAAAGTTCAGACAGACATCTCAAAGGAAAAATAGCAAGAGTTGATTACCCCTGTTGTGTTGGATACACATCTGCACTGAGCTAAGCAGAAACACATATTGTATTGTAACTGAAATTCATTTTTAAAATACAAACTTGTATAATTTTCAATCTTGTATAAAAATGTATATGTTCATGGATCTGAGAAATGTATTTCAGGTTTGTAAATAAATTTGGATAACATATTCTTATTTTTCAGGCATCTAATAAGTACATATATAATTGGTGTTTTAAATAATATCATATATTTTATACACTCAGCAAGAGATATACAGATATTAAATATTTATATGGGATAGTAATAAATATGAAACCAAATCTGATTGCTGATCTCAAGATATGTATGTGATATTAAGATGATAACTGAGATATTAATTAGATCCATGCTAAAAGTATTAAAATCCTTTTAAATACCCATATATTTTAAATGTATAAGAATTACTTTGTATTATGAGAAATATATCATATCTAGTCGTGAAATGCTCAGGATGAGTGGTAGGACGTGGTCCAATACACATGGAACATGTGACTTATTAATACTAAAAAATATAATACATTGTAAAAATATATATGAATCCATATTAAACTGTAGCAGCATTGATGGTAAAACTGCATTTCTGGTTATCTGCTGCCACCTATAGTTCAAAAATGGTATTACAACCAAAAAGCATTTGGCTACTCAGGGAGGCGTTTCCCAAAATAACCTATGAGATGTTCAGATCCGAGGGCGAATCAGAGACAAGCATCGAAGGGCCTATCATCCCAATTTCACCAATGATTAGAATAAAAGGGGTGGGGTTGTATCACATGATATAGCCTCAGGTAAAAGGGTCTTTGCTGCTAAATTTTGACTGACAAACTGTTGCCTTGAAGTCCAGTCTCTATAGAGCAAGTCTGGGCCTAACTTTTATCCATCTTGCAAAAATACCTTTATTCATATGAGGTGAAACAAGAAATTATGGAAACTGAAACTTTGATTTGGTTATTTGGGGTAAAGTATACGCGATTGATAAATATATATATATATATAATATTTAAATCAAAGGTATTTGGTTACTATAACTAGATTGCAGTTAGTAATTTTAAAAGGGCACAATTTGTATTTTAAGTTATATCCACAGAACTGTGCAGTCTTAACTAGTTATTATTGCTAAATAATTTATTTACTAGACAGGGTTTTACACTCCAGCTTTATAAATCAGTCATTATAGTGAACTCTTTCAGAACTGCACATAAACTGGTTATTGTGATTAAATCCCTGGTAGTTATTAATTAAGCATAGTAAGTTGGTAATCCATATTGGGTATTAAACTAGAGTTATTGATTAATAACAGAAGATTCTTGTATTTTATTGTGGTGTTTTAATGTGTTCATTGTGAATAAGGTAAATTGTAAAGGTATATTTGTTTATGATCTTTGTATAGAATATTGTAACAGCATAAGTGTGTATCATTTGATTCATAATCTGGTTTCTATAAATATATCAATGTGTTTATAACTTTAACTAATAAAACGAATTTAGGAATTAATATTAATTTAATTTGTTTTGTATATACATTTTAATTGGGGTTTAATTTTAAAGAATAATAATAAATAAATTGTATTATAACCCAGCTATATACTGACATATTATTTGGAGGCACAGCAGTAGATATTATTAAATGTATCACTTTGATATAATATATTTGTAGTAAATAGAGATTATAATATATATATATATATATATATATATATATATATATATATATATATATATATATATATATATATAATACATTATTAAAAAAAATTTGATTAATTTTTTTTTTCATATTTCAAAATGAATATTAATATTTTTTGGGGAAAAATTCCTCTTCTTATTGGTCAAAATTGTATTAGCGTTTTAATTTAACCAAATACTAAGCCAATATATTAATGTCTGTTAATAGAAGTGGATCAATTGAATCTATACATAGTGTTGAAATATGTTCCCCAAAATTACCCCTCACTCAGGGCGATATCATTAAGATGGACATTATAGGCCACATTAAAAAGAGGTGTAAGTTTGCGGGTGATTTAAATGATTATATGGATATGCTTGCAATTAAGGCTAAAAATATTGCTATTGGTACAATATAAATACATATTTCTACATATATCTGATAGTATTTTGGTACAATATAAATACATATTTCTGCATAGAGTATATCTGATAATATTTTGGTACAATAAACATACATATATCTATATATATATATGATAGTATTTTGATACAATATATATATCTCTACATATATTTGATAACATTTTGGTACAATAAAAATACATATATCTACATATATCTGATAGTATTTTGATACAATATAAATGCATATATCTACATATATCTAATAGTATTTTGATACAATATAAATACATATATCTACATATATCTGATAGTATTTTGGTACAATATAAATACATATTTCTACATA
Organism: Bombina bombina; assembly: GCF_027579735.1. Taxonomy (NCBI): domain Eukaryota; kingdom Metazoa; phylum Chordata; class Amphibia; order Anura; family Bombinatoridae; genus Bombina; species Bombina bombina. The sequence continues at coordinate 1,425,904,965 of NC_069500.1, forward strand.
TATCTGATAGTATTTTGATACAATATAAATACATAGATCTACATATATCTACATATATCTGATAGTATTTTGGTACAATATAAATACATATTTCTACAGATATCTGATAGTATTTTGGTACAATATAAATACATATTTCTGCATAGAGTATATCTGATAATATTTTGGTACAATAAACATACATATATCTATATATATATATGATAGTATTTTGATACAATATATATATCTCTACATATATTTGATAACATTTTGGTACAATAAAAATACATATATCTACATATATCTGATAGTATTTTGATACAATATAAATGCATATATCTACATATATCTAATAGTATTTTGGTACAATATAAATACATATTTCTACATATATCTGATAGTATTTTGGTACAATATAAATACATATTTCTACATATATCTGATATTATTTTGGTACAATATAAATACATATTTCTACATATATCTGATAGTATTGTGGTACAATATAAATATATATTTATACATATTTCTGATAGTATTTTGGTACAATATAAATACATATTTCTACATACAGTATATCTGATAATATTTTGGTACAATATAAATACATATTTCTACAGATATCTAATAGTATTTTGATACAATATAAATACATATATATATACATATATCTGATAGTATTTTGGTACAATATAAATACATATTTCTACATATATCTGATAGTATTTTGGTACAATATAAATACATATATGTACATATATCTGATAGTATTTTGGTACAATATAAATACATATTTCTACATATATCTGATAGTATTTTGGTACAATATAAATACATATATCTACATATATCTGATAGTATTTTGGTACAATTAGAGATGTCACGAACTGTTCGCCGGAGAACAGTTCCCTGCGATCTTAGCTTGTTCGCGTTCGCCGCGGCGGGCAAACATATGCGATGTTCGATGCGCCCCTATTCGTTATCATTGAGGAAACTTTGACCCTGTATCTCACAGTCTGCAGACACATTTGAGCCAATCAGCAGCAGACACTCCCTCCCAGCTCCTGGGCAGCAGCCATTTTAGATTCATTACGATCCTACATTCTTAGTGAGAGGAGGTTTAGTGCTGCTGCTGGTGATTTTATAGGGAAATAGATAGCTAGGCTAGTGTATTCAGTGTCCACTACAGTCCTGAAGGACTCATCTAATCTCTGCTGTAAGGACAGCACCCCAAAAAGCCATTTTAAGGGCTAGAACTTCAGCCCAAAAAGCCCTTTTTAGGGCTAGAACTTTAGTCTTTTTTTTTTTTTTGGTAATTTTATTTGCATTTGCCTGCCTGTCAGCCTATGTGTGAGGCTCACAGCATATACTGTGATTAATTCTTCTGTGCCACCACTGATATCTGGTTAACATTAGTGTAAATTTAAAAAAAAAAAACTTTTACATCATTTTGCTAGTGTAATCTAATTTTATTTTCCATCAGGCCTGTGTGTCAGGCTCACATCATATACTGTGATTAATAGCTCTGTTTTCCACCACTTATATCTGGTGTAACATTAGTGTAAATTTAAAAAAAAAAACTTTTACATCTGTCTGCTATTGTTATTTAATTTTAGTTGCCAGGCCAGCGTGCCACTAGTGCCAGCCTGTGTAAGGGCCTAAGGGAACATTAGTGTAAATTTAAAAAAAAAAAACTTTTACATCAGTCTGCTATTGTTATTTAATTTTAGTTGCCAGGCCAGCGTGCCACTAGTGCCAGCCTGTGTAAGGGCCTAAGGGAACATTAGTGTAAATTTAAAAAAAAAAAAACTTTTACATCATTTTGCTAGTGTAATCTAATTTCAATTTCCATCAGGCCTGTGTGTCAGGCCCACAGCATATACTGTGATTAATTGCTCTGTGCCACCACTGATATCTGGTGTAACATTAGTGTAAACAGTCTGCTATTGTTATTTAATTTTAGTTGCCAGGCCAGCGTGCCACTAGTGCCAGCCTGTGTGTCAGGCTCCCAGCATATACTGTGCCTACTTCCATCCTCAGTGCCACCACTCCTATCTGGTGTAACATTAGTTTAAATTTTGTAAAAAAAAACTTTTACATCAGTCTGCTAGTGTTATTTAATTGCAGTTGTCAGGCCAGCCTGCCACTAGTGCCAGCCTGTGTGTCAGGCTCCCAGCATATACTGTGCCTACTTCCATCCTCAGTGCCACCACTCTTATCTGGTGTAACATTAGTGTATCTTTTTTTAAAAAAAATTTTTTACATCAGTCTTCTAGTGTTATTTAATTTTAGTTACCAGGCCAGCCTGCCACTAGTGCCAGCCTGTGTGTCAGGCTCCCAGCATATACTGTGCCTGCTTCCATCCTCAGTGCCACTACTCATATCTGGTGTAACATTAGTGTAACTTTTTAAAAAAAAAACTTTTACATCAGTCTGCTAGTGGTATTTAATTGCAGTTGCCTGTCTGCCAGCGTGTGTGCCAGGCCCACTTTCCAACTAGTGCCACGAATCATATTTGTTATAACAGTAGTGTAAATATTTTAAATAAAAACTTTTTTGACTGTGAAACATCAGTCTGCTATTGTAATCTAATTGAAGTTGCCTGCCTGCCAGCGTGTGTGCCAGGCCCACTTGCCAACTAGTGCCACCACTCATATTTGTTGTAACAGTAGTGTAAATATTTAAAAAAAAAACTTTTTTGACTGTGAAACAGGGGGTGGAGCCAAGGACGGCTCTGATATACAAAGACTGTGTGAAAGCAATATCTGAAGCGGCAGCAATCAAGCTGTGACCGGAAGGATTCCTGAGTGAACTGGGACCTGTTTTTTATTTTCCCTATGAAGGGATTAAGGCGATACCTTTTAACTTGTCTGTAAGTGCATTACTTTTGTGTGCTGAATAAATTTGTGAAACTACTTCCTTGATGTGGGGTTGCGCTGTCTCTTCTTTTCGTCATAGGATCTACAATTAAAGAGAGTGTTTGGAAACAAGCCTCTGGAAACAGCTGCACCTCATTTTCGAGAGTCAGAGATTAGGAGCTGGCATTTTAATCACCGCAACAAGCATTACTTTATGTGAACACTCCTAAGGACACTTCCCTGCAGTGGGTAATATCTATTCAGAAAGATCATCTGCTTTTTAAGCATTTATATATGAACTTATATTGACCTGTATGTGTATTTCATTGATGTATATTTGCTGCAATATTAATTTAGTGTTTTAACTATTTTTAAACTATTTAATATATTCTTATATCTTATTTTTTTATCACTAATATTCCATATCCACTACTCCACCAGGTTGCGCTGTTAATACTTCTAGTGTGGTGTGAAACATCATTCAGCTAGTGTAATCTAATTGCAGTTGCCTGCCTGCCAGCGTGTGTGCCAGACCCACTTGCCAACTAGTGCCACCCATCATATTTGTTATAACAGTAGTGTAAATATTTAAAAAAAAAAAATTTGACTGTGAATCATCAGTCTGCTAGTGTAATCTAATTGAAGTTGCCTGCCTGACAGCGTGTGTGCCAGGCCCACTTGCCAACTAGTGCCACCAATCAGATTTGTTGTAACAGTAGTGTAAATATTTAAATAAAACATTTTTTGGACTGTGAAACATCAGTCTGCTTTTGCAATCTTATTGCATTTGCCTGCCTGCCTGCCTGCCAGCGTGTGTGCCAGGCCCACTTGCCAAGTTAGTGGCACCACTCATATTTGTTGTAACAGTAGTTTAAATATTTAAAAAATAAACATTTTTGACTGTGAAACATCAGTCTGCTTTTTGTGTCAGGCTCACAGCGTATACTGTGCCCACTTGCCCAGTGCCACCACTCATATCTTGTTTAATAGTAGTGTAAGTGTACATTTAAAAAAAAAAAAATTTGGATTGTGAAACATCAGTCTGCTTTTTTGTGTCCGGCTCACAGCATATACTGTGCCCACTTGCCCAGTGCCACCACTTATATCTTGTTTAATATTAGTGTAAGTGTACATTTAAAAAAAAAAACTTTTTGGACTGTGAAACATCAGTCTGCTTTTTAGTGTCAGGCTCACAGCGTATACTGTGCCCACTTGCCCAGTGCCACCACTCATATTTTGTTTAATAGTAGTGTAAGTGTACATTTAAAAAAAAATGACAGGCAGAGGCAGGCCACCCCGCCGGTGCCGTCGTGGTCGTGGTGCTGTGATTCCCTTAGACCCTTCAACTATGCACAGTGTTCAGAGGCCACGTGCCATGAACGCGAAAAGTTCTGAGGAGGACCTAGTTGAATGGCTAACACAGGACACCCAATCTTCTAGAGCTTCCGATCCTAACCTTGACGCACCATCCACCTCCAGCTTAGCTGCGGGCACCTCTCAAGTGACCAGTGCCACTCGCCCGCCTGCCGCCACCACCAACACTAGCACCACAGCCGCTTCACTTGATCTGTCAGAGGAGTTATTGACACATCAGTTGGAAGAAATGAGTGATACGCAACCATCATTGACAGAGGATGTAGATAACAGTGATATGTCTCAGTCAGGCAGCATTACAGACATGGACGTACGGTGTGATGATGATGGTGATGTTGTACCCGCTGCTGCTTCCTTTGTTGATTTGTCAGATACAAGTGAAGCGGTTGATGATGATGTGTCCGTGGATGTCACGTGGGTGCCCGCTAGAAGAGAAGAAGAAGAGGGAGAAAGTTCAGATGAGGAGACAGAGAGGAGGAGGAGGAGGAGACGAGTTGGAAGCAGGGGGAGGTCGTCGCAAGGAGCTAGTGGCACAGTCAGACAGCATGCATCGGCACCCGGGGTCAGCCAGACAGCACGCCAATCAACGCATGCTGTTGCCACCACCAGAATGCCGTCATCGCAGAGCTCAGCAGTGTGGCATTTTTTTTGTATGTCTGCCTCTGACAACAGCGATGCCATTTGCAACCTGTGCCAAAAGACATATTTCTACATATATCTGATAGTATTTTGGTACAATATAAATTCATATATCTACATATATCTTATAGTATTTTGGTACAATATAAATACATATATCTACATATATCTGATAGTATTTTGGTACAATATAAATACATATTTCTACATATATCTGATAGTATTTTGGTACAATATAAATACATATATCTACATATATCTTATAGTATTTTGGTACAATATAAATAATTATATCTACATATATCTGATAGTATTTTGGTACAATATAAATACATATATCTACATATATCTGATAGTATTTTGGTACAATATAAATACATATATCTACATATATCTGATAGTATTTTGGTACAAAATAAATACATATATCTACATATATCTGATAGTATTTTGGTACAATATAAATACATATATCTACATATACCTGATAGTATTTTGACACAATATAAATACATATATCTACATATATCTGATAGTATTTTGGTACAATATAAATACATATTTCTACATATATCTGATAGTATTTTGGTACAATATAAATACATATATCTACATATACCTGATAGTATTTTGACACAATATAAATACATATATCTACATATATCTGATAGTATTTTGGTACAATATAAATACATATTTCTACATATATCTGATAGTATTTTGGTACAATATAAATACATATTTCTACATATATCTGATAGTATTTTGGTACAATATAAATACATATATCTACATATATCTGATATTATTTTGGTACAATATAAATACATATTTCTACATATATCTGATAGTATTTTGATACAATATAAATACATATATCTACAGATATCTGATAGTATTTTGGTACAATATAAATACATACTGTATATCTACAGATATCTGATAGTATTTTGGTACAATATAAATACATATATCTACATATATCTGACAGTATTTTGGTACAATATAAATACATATTATCTGATAGTATTTTGGTACAATATATATCTATTATTAGCTGTAGCAGACTTACTCAGACCTACTCAGTGAACACGGGTGCAGATTATTTTTTTTGGGGGGGGGGCCCGAAGGTAACTCCTTAAGCAATATTAATAATAAACATGCTACTCTGTATAATGATTTAGTAGATTGATAAGTAGATAGACTGTGTGCTTCCCCCCCCCCATGCACTTGGGCCCTGGTGCAACTGCACCCAGGGATAGGCACGGACCAAGGCTGTGGCGGACATTTTACAGACCTAAGGGAAAGAAATCAAGGTACATTTCAAATTAAAAACATCAATACACTTTCTTTACTAAGAGGGTAATGGATGCATGGTGGAATAGCCATCAAGCAGAAGTGGTAGAGAAGGGCAGTACATGAAGAGTGCTGTCCTGTTCTATGCTTTATTACAGACACCAACTAGGGCAGTTTCTTTATAATCCCTCCCTCACTGGATAACCCCCCTGCATCATAGCAATGTTCCCTACAGCATGGGCAGCACTTTTCATGTATCAGTTAGCAGAAATAAAATATGTATCTGTGGTGAAACAGGACTGAATTCCACCTGAGTACAAGCATAACTACATTTTTACCAGCCCTCCTAGATCTATTCCCTGCAGAGAACCTGTTTTAACCCTACACTCTCCACTGTGTGGTCTAAGCATGCAGACCACCTGGCTAGTGGCTAACACTTTCACTGGGGGTCCCAGTACAAACAGGGCCCCCTATCATTGCCGGGAGTCTGTGAACCCTGCTTAAATAGAATCCTGGTTGCTCCTGCTGCTGGGACACATGGTACAGTCTAAGAATGATGGGAGTCAGAGCAGCCACTTTAAAGAGGCTTCTGGGGGGCTCAGCAACTCCTGACCAAAATCACCCACCTTGATGTTAATCGCATGATCATCATGGTTGATTACTTACTTGGGTAGGTAAGGTTGGTCAGAGTAGGCAGCGGTCTTCTACACACAGACACCAGCACTACGCTGCCACAACGATCAAGGAATCGGGATGGGACACTGCTTACAGTTGGTTGACACAGACTGCACTTCCCACTCTCTCACTCACTTCCTGCTACTGAGCGGTGTCATGCGGGCGTGGCCCCAACCCAACAAAATGTGGCGCTGCTTGTGTCTAGGAGGAGTCAGGACCAGCATTAATTTGTCTACTCCTCCCTCCCCACCACAAAATGGGCGGCAGACACTGCAAGGGCCAGTCATGGACACCAGTGTCCGTGTACAGACACCTTGCCTATCCCTGACTGCACCTGCTGCACCAATAGTAGTTCCGCCCCAGATTATGAGTGTAACTGTACTTTGTAATGTATTTTTTATGTGTTTTGTGACACTTTTTTGTTTCACAAGACAGTTAACCAGAGCTCTGAGGACGCGGTAATCATTCCAGTGTAAATTGTGATTGCGCTCACGAGTTCACATTTACTTTCAACTTTTAATATGAAAACTACATCTGACGTTCACAAACAGTGGCGATAAACAGGATATCGCTTGCACGTAACTGTTAGAGCGCCACTCGTAATCTGGCCTTTTGTGGGCACACCACTGAAATAGAAAAGAATAATATTTATAACAAAGTGCTATACGTGCGCTATACTTTGTGTTATGCTATACGTGCGCTATACTTTGTTTTATGCTATACGTGCGCTATGCTTTGTGTTATGCTATGACTACTTTGTCAGCACTAGCCTAGTGTATAGCGCATGCATAATGTGCAGGTGCTATACATCCACTATGCTTTGTGTTAGCTATGATTACTTTGTCAGCACTGGCACAGTGTATAGCGCATGTATCATGTGCAGCTTCTATACGTGCGCTATGCTTTGTGTTAGCTATGATTACTTTGTCAGCACTGGCACAGTGTATAGCGCATGTATCATGTGCAGCTTCTATACGTGCGCTATGCTTTGTGTTAGCTATGACTACTTTGTCAGTATTAGCACAGTATATAGCGCATGCATTATGTGCAGGTGTTATACATGCGCTATGCTTTGTGTTAGCTATAACTACTTTGTCAGCACTGGCCTAGTGTATAGCGCATGCGTCATGTGCAGCCGCTATAAATGTGCTATGATTTGTGTTAGCTATAACTACTTTGTCAGCACTGGCCCAGTGTATAGCGCATGCGTCATGTGCAGGTGCTATACATACTCTATGCTTTGTGATATCTATGATTACTTTGTCAGCATTAGCACAGTATGTAGCGCATGCATCATGTGCAGGTGTTGTACATGCGCTATGCTTTGTGTTAGCTATGATTACTTTGTCAGTATTAGCACAGTATGTAGCGCATGCATTATGTGCAGGTGTTGTACATGCGCTATGCTTTATGTTAGCTATGATTACTTTGTCAGTATTAGCACAGTATATAGCGCATGCATTATGTGCAGGTGTTGTACATGCGCTATGCTTTGTGTTAGCTATGATTACTTTGTCAGTATTAGCACAGTATATAGCGCATGCATCATGTGCAGGTGTTGTACATGCGCTATGCTTTGTGTTAGCTATGATTACTTTGTCAGTATTAGCACAGTATATAGCGCATGTGCAGGTGTTGTACATGCGCTATGCATTGTGTTAGCTATGATTACTTTGTCAGTATTAGCACAGTATATAGCGCATGCATCATGTGCAGGTGTTGTACATGCGCTATGCATTGTGTTAGCTATGAATACTTTGTCAGTATTAGCACAGTATATAGCGCATGCATCATGTGCAGGTGATGTACATGCGCTATGCTTTGTGTTAGCTATGATTACTTTGTCAGTATTAGCACAGTATATAGCGCATGCATCATGTGCAGGTGATGTACATGCGCTATGCTTTGTGTTAGCTATGATTACTTTGTCAGTATTAGCACAGTATATAGCGCATGCATCATGTGCAGGTGTTGTACATGCGCTATGCTTTGTGTTAGCTATGATTACTTTGTCAGTATTAGCACAGTATATAGCGCATGCATCATGTGCAGGTGTTGTACATGCGCTATGCATTGTGTTAGCTATGATTACTTTGTCAGTATTAGCACAGTATATAGCGCATGCATCATGTGCAGGTGTTGTACATGCGCTATGCTTTGTGTTAGCTATGATTACTTTGTCAGTATTAGCACAGTATATAGCGCATGCATCATGTGCAGGTGTTGTACATGCGCTATGCATTGTGTTAGCTATGATTACTTTGTCAGTATTAGCACAGTATATAGCGCATGCATCATGTGCAGGTGTTGTACATGCGCTATGCTTTATGTTAGCTATGATTACTTTGTCAGTATTAGCACAGTATATAGCGCATGCATCATGTGCAGGTGATGTACATGCGCTATGCTTTGTGTTAGCTATGATTACTTTGTCAGTATTAGCACAGTATATAGCGCATGTGTCATGTGCAGGTGTTGTACATGCGCTATGCATTGTGTTAGCTATGATTACTTTGTCAGTATTAGCACAGTATATAGCGCATGCATCATGTGCAGGTGTTGTACATGTGCTATGCATTGTGTTAGCTATGATTACTTTGTCAGTATTAGCACAGTATATAGCGCATGCATTATGTGCAGGTGTTATACATGCGCTATGCATTGTGTTAGCTATGATTACTTTATCAGTATTAGCACAGTATATAGCGCATGCATCATGTGCAGGTGTTGTACATGCGCTATGCATTGTGTTAGCTATGATTACTTTGTCAGTATTAGCACAGTATATAGCGCATGCATCATGTGCAGGTGTTGTACATGCGCTATGCATTATGTTAGCTATGATTACTTTGTCAGTATTACCACAGTATATAGCGCATGCATCATGTGCAGGTGTTGTACATGCGCTATGCATTGTGTTAGCTATGATTACTTTGTCAGTATTAGCACAGTATATAGCGCATGCATCATGTGCAGGTGTTGTACATGCGCTATGCATTGTGTTAGCTATGATTACTTTGTCAGTATTAGCACAGTATATAGCGCATGCATCATGTGCAGGTGTTGTACATGCGCTATGCATTGTGTTAGCTATGATTACTTTGTCAGTATTAGCACAGTATATAGCGCATGCATCATGTGCAGGTGTTGTACATGCGCTATGCATTGTGTTAGCTATGATTACTTTGTCAGTATTAGCACAGTATATAGCGCATGCATTATGTGCAGGTGTTGTACATGCGCTATGCATTGTGTTAGCTATGATTACTTTGTCAGTATTAGCACAGTATATAGCGCATGCATCATGTGCAGGTGTTGTACATGCGCTATGCATTGTGTTAGCTATGATTACTTTGTCAGTATTAGCACAGTATATAGCGCATGCATCATGTGCAGGTGTTGTACATGCGCTATGCATTGTGTTAGCTATGATTACTTTGTCAGTATTAGCACAGTATATAGCGCATGTGTCATGTGCAGGTGTTATACATGCGCTATGCTTTGTGTTAGCTATGATTACTTTGTCAGTATTAGCACAGTATATAGCGCATGCATCATGTGCAGGTGTTGTACATGCGAAATGCTTTGTGTTAGCTATGATTACTTTGTCAGTATTAGCACAGTATATAGCGCATGCATCATGTGCAGGTGTTGTACATGCGCTATGCTTTGTGTTAGCTATGATTACTTTGTCAGTATTAGCACAGTATATAGAGCATGCATCATGTGCAGGTGTTGTACATGCGCTATGCATTGTGTTAGCTATGATTACTTTGTCAGTATTACCACAGTATATAGCGCATGCATCATGTGCAGGTGTTGTACATGTGCTATGCTTTGTGTTAGCTATGATTACTTTGTCAGTATTAGCACAGTATATAGCGCATGCATCATGTGCAGGTGATGTACATGCGCTATGCATTGTGTTAGCTATGATTACTTTGTCAGTATTAGCACAGTATATAGCGCATGCATCATGTGCAGGTGTTGTACATGCGCTATGCTTTGTGTTAGCTATGATTACTTTGTCAGTATTAGCACAGTATATAGCGCATGCATCATGTGCAGGTGTTGTACATGCGCTATGCATTGTGTTAGCTATGATTACTTTGTCAGTATTAGCACAGTATATAGCGCATGCATCATGTGCAGGTGTTGTACATGCGCTATGCATTGTGTTAGCTATGATTACTTTGTCAGTATTAGCACAGTATATAGCGCATGCATCATGTGCAGGTGTTGTACATGCGCTATGCATTGTGTTAGCTATGATTACTTTGTCAGTATTAGCACAGTATATAGCGCATGCATCATGTGCAGGTGTTGTACATGCGCTATGCTTTATGTTAGCTATGATTACTTTGTCAGTATTACCACAGTATATAGCACATGCATCATGTGCAGGTGTTGTACATGCGCTATGCTTTATGTTAGCTATGATTACTTTGTCAGTATTAGCACAGTATGTAGCGCATGCATTATGTGCAGGTGTTGTACATGCGCTATGCTTTATGTTAGCTATGATTACTTTGTCAGTATTAGCACAGTATATAGCGCATGCATCATGTGCAGGTGTTGTACATGCGCTATGTATTGTGTTAGCTATGATTACTTTGTCAGTATTAGCACAGTATATAGCGCATGCATCATGTGCAGGTGTTGTACATGCGCTATGCTTTGTGTTAGCTATGATTACTTTGTCAGTATTAGCACAGTATATAGCACATGCATCATGTGCAGGTGTTGTACATGCGCTATGCATTGTGTTAGCTATGATTACTTTGTCAGTATTAGCACAGTATATAGCGCATGCATCATGTGCAGGTGTTGTACATGCGCTATCCATTGTGTTAGCTATGATTACTTTGTCAGTATTAGCACAGTATATAGCGCATGCATCATGTGCAGGTATTGTACATGCGCTATGCATTGTGTTAGCTATGATTACTTTGTCAGTATTAGCACAGTATATAGCGCATGCATCATGTGCAGGTGTTGTACATGCGCTATGCATTGTGTTAGCTATGATTACTTTGTCAGTATTAGCACAGTATATAGCGCATGCATCATGTGCAGGTGTTGTACATGCGCTATGCTTTGTGTTAGCTATGATTACTTTGTCAGTATTAGCACAGTATATAGCGCATGCATCATGTGCAGGTATTGTACATGGGCTATGCATTGTGTTAGCTATGATTACTTTGTCAGTATTAGCACAGTATATAGCGCATGCATCATGTGCAGGTGTTGTACATGCGAAATGCTTTGTGTTAGCTATGATTACTTTGTCAGTATTAGCACAGTATATAGTGCATGCATCATGTGCAGGTGTTGTACATGCGAAATGCTTTGTGTTAGCTATGATTACTTTGTCAGTATTAGCACAGTATATAGTGCATGCATCATGTGCAGGTGTTGTACATGCGCTATGCATTGTGTTAGCTATGATTACTTTGTCAGTATTAGCACAGTATATAGCGCATGCATCATGTGCAGGTGTTGTACATGCGCTATGCATTGTGTTAGCTATGATTACTTTGTCAGTATTAGCACAGTATATAGCGCATGTGCAGGTGTTGTACATGCGCTATGCATTGTGTTAGCTATGATTACTTTGTCAGTATTAGCACAGTATATAGCGCATGCATCATGTGCAGGTGTTATACATGCGCTATGCATTGTGTTAGCTATGATTACTTTATCAGTATTAGCACAGTATATAGCGCATGCATCATGTGCAGGTGTTGTACATGCGCTATGCATTGTGTTAGCTATGATTACTTTGTCAGTATTAGCACAGTATATAGCGCATGCATCATGTGCAGGTGTTGTACATGCGCTATGCATTATGTTAGCTATGATTACTTTGTCAGTATTACCACAGTATATAGCGCATGCATCATGTGCAGGTGTTGTACATGCGCTATGCATTGTGTTAGCTATGATTACTTTGTCAGTATTAGCACAGTATATAGCGCATGCATCATGTGCAGGTGTTGTACATGCGCTATGCATTGTGTTAGCTATGATTACTTTGTCAGTATTAGCACAGTATATAGCGCATGCATCATGTGCAGGTGTTGTACATGCGCTATGCATTGTGTTAGCTATGATTACTTTGTCAGTATTAGCACAGTATATAGCGCATGCATCATGGGCAGGTGTTGTACATGCGCTATGCATTGTGTTAGCTATGATTACTTTGTCAGTATTAGCACAGTATATAGCGCATGCATTATGTGCAGGTGTTGTACATGCGCTATGCATTGTGTTAGCTATGATTACTTTGTCAGTATTAGCACAGTATATAGCGCATGCATCATGTGCAGGTGTTGTACATGCGAAATGCTTTGTGTTAGCTATGATTACTTTGTCAGTATTAGCACAGTATATAGCGCATGCATCATGTGCAGGTGTTGTACATGCGCTATGATTTGTGTTAGCTATGATTACTTTGTCAGTATTAGCACAGTATATAGCGCATGCATCATGTGCAGGTGTTGTACATGCGCTATGCTTTGTGTTAGCTATGATTACTTTGTCAGTATTAGCACAGTATATAGAGCATGCATCATGTGCAGGTGTTGTACATGCGCTATGCATTGTGTTAGCTATGATTACTTTGTCAGTATTACCACAGTATATAGCGCATGCATCATGTGCAGGTGTTGTACATGTGCTATGCTTTGTGTTAGCTATGATTACTTTGTCAGTATTAGCACAGTATATAGCGCATGCATCATGTGCAGGTGATGTACATGCGCTATGCATTGTGTTAGCTATGATTACTTTGTCAGTATTAGCACAGTATATAGCGCATGCATCATGTGCAGGTGTTGTACATGCGCTATGCTTTGTGTTAGCTATGATTACTTTGTCAGTATTAGCACAGTATATAGCGCATGCATCATGTGCAGGTGTTGTACATGCGCTATGCATTGTGTTAGCTATGATTACTTTGTCAGTATTAGCACAGTATATAGCGCATGCATCATGTGCAGGTGTTGTACATGCGCTATGCATTATGTTAGCTATGATTACTTTGTCAGTATTAGCACAGTATATAGCGCATGCATCATGTGCAGGTGTTGTACATGCGCTATGCATTGTGTTAGCTATGATTACTTTGTCAGTATTAGCACAGTATATAGCGCATGCATCATGTGCAGGTGTTGTACATGCGCTATGCATTGTGTTAGCTATGATTACTTTGTCAGTATTAGCACAGTATATAGCGCATGCATTATGTGCAGGTGTTGTACATGCGCTATGCATTGTGTTAGCTATGATTACTTTGTCAGTATTAGCACAGTATATAGCGCATGCATCATGTGCAGGTGTTGTACATGCGCTATGCATTGTGTTAGCTATGATTACTTTGTCAGTATTAGCACAGTATATAGCGCATGCATCATGTGCAGGTGTTGTACATGCGCTATGCATTGTGTTAGCTATGATTACTTTGTCAGTATTAGCACAGTATATAGCGCATGTGTCATGTGCAGGTGTTATACATGCGCTATGCTTTGTGTTAGCTATGATTACTTTGTCAGTATTAGCACAGTATATAGCGCATGCATCATGTGCAGGTGTTGTACATGCGAAATGCTTTGTGTTAGCTATGATTACTTTGTCAGTATTAGCACAGTATATAGCGCATGCATCATGTGCAGGTGTTGTACATGCGCTATGCTTTGTGTTAGCTATGATTACTTTGTCAGTATTAGCACAGTATATAGAGCATGCATCATGTGCAGGTGTTGTACATGCGCTATGCATTGTGTTAGCTATGATTACTTTGTCAGTATTACCACAGTATATAGCGCATGCATCATGTGCAGGTGTTGTACATGTGCTATGCTTTGTGTTAGCTATGATTACTTTGTCAGTATTAGCACAGTATATAGCGCATGCATCATGTGCAGGTGATGTACATGCGCTATGCATTGTGTTAGCTATGATTACTTTGTCAGTATTAGCACAGTATATAGCGCATGCATCATGTGCAGGTGTTGTACATGCGCTATGCTTTGTGTTAGCTATGATTACTTTGTCAGTATTAGCACAGTATATAGCGCATGCATCATGTGCAGGTGTTGTACATGCGCTATGCATTGTGTTAGCTATGATTACTTTGTCAGTATTAGCACAGTATATAGCGCATGCATCATGTGCAGGTGTTGTACATGCGCTATGCATTGTGTTAGCTATGATTACTTTGTCAGTATTAGCACAGTATATAGCGCATGCATCATGTGCAGGTGTTGTACATGCGCTATGCATTGTGTTAGCTATGATTACTTTGTCAGTATTAGCACAGTATATAGCGCATGCATCATGTGCAGGTGTTGTACATGCGCTATGCTTTATGTTAGCTATGATTACTTTGTCAGTATTACCACAGTATATAGCACATGCATCATGTGCAGGTGTTGTACATGCGCTATGCTTTATGTTAGCTATGATTACTTTGTCAGTATTAGCACAGTATGTAGCGCATGCATTATGTGCAGGTGTTGTACATGCGCTATGCTTTATGTTAGCTATGATTACTTTGTCAGTATTAGCACAGTATATAGCGCATGCATCATGTGCAGGTGTTGTACATGCGCTATGTATTGTGTTAGCTATGATTACTTTGTCAGTATTAGCACAGTATATAGCGCATGCATCATGTGCAGGTGTTGTACATGCGCTATGCTTTGTGTTAGCTATGATTACTTTGTCAGTATTAGCACAGTATATAGCACATGCATCATGTGCAGGTGTTGTACATGCGCTATGCATTGTGTTAGCTATGATTACTTTGTCAGTATTAGCACAGTATATAGCGCATGCATCATGTGCAGGTGTTGTACATGCGCTATCCATTGTGTTAGCTATGATTACTTTGTCAGTATTAGCACAGTATATAGCGCATGCATCATGTGCAGGTGTTGTACATGCGAAATGCTTTGTGTTAGCTATGATTACTTTGTCAGTATTAGCACAGTATATAGTGCATGCATCATGTGCAGGTGTTGTACATGCGAAATGCTTTGTGTTAGCTATGATTACTTTGTCAGTATTAGCACAGTATATAGCGCATGCATCATGTGCAGGTGTTGTACATGCGCTATGCATTGTGTTAGCTATGATTACTTTGTCAGTATTAGCACAGTATATAGCGCATGCATCATGTGCAGGTGTTGTACATGCGCTATGCATTGTGTTAGCTATGATTACTTTGTCAGTATTAGCACAGTATATAGCGCATGCATCATGTGCAGGTGTTGTACATGCGCTATGCTTTGTGTTAGCTATGATTACTTTGTCAGTATTAGCACAGTATATAGCGCATGCATCATGTGCAGGTGTTGTACATGCGCTATGCTTTATGTTAGCTATGATTACTTTGTCAGTATTAGCACAGTATATAGCGCATGCATCATGTGCAGGTGATGTACATGCACTATGCTTTATGTTAGCTATGATTACTTTGTCAGTATTAGCACAGTATATAGCGCATGCATCATGTGCAGGTGTTGTACATGCGCTATGCATTGTGTTAGCTATGATTACTTTGTCAGTATTAGCACAGTATATAGCGCATGCATCATGTGCAGGTGTTGTACATGCGCTATGCTTTGTGTTAGCTATGATTACTTTGTCAGTATTAGCACAGTATATAGCGCATGCATCATGTGCAGGTGTTGTACATGCGCTATGCTTTATGTTAGCTATGATTACTTTGTCAGTATTAGCACAGTATATAGCGCATGCATCATGTGCAGGTGATGTACATGCGCTATGCTTTGTGTTAGCTATGATTACTTTGTCAGTATTAGCACAGTATATAGCGCATGCATCATGTGCAGGTGTTGTACATGTGCTATGCTTTGTGTTAGCTATGATTACTTTGTCAGTATTAGCACAGTATATAGCGCATGCATCATGTGCAGGTGTTGTACATGTGCTATGCATTGTGTTAGCTATGATTACTTTATCAGTATTAGCACAGTATATAGCGCATGCATCATGTGCAGGTGTTGTACATGCGCTATGCTTTGTGTTAGCTATGATTACTTTGTCAGTATTAGCACAGTATATAGCGCATGCATCATGTGCAGGTGTTATACATGCGCTATGCTTTGTGTTAGCTATGATTACTTTGTCAGTATTAGCACAGTATATAGCGCATGCATTATGTGCAGGTGTTGTACATGCGCTATGCTTTATGTTAGCTATGATTACTTTGTCAGTATTAGCACAGTATATAGCGCATGCATCATGTGCAGGTGTTGTACATGCGCTATGCATTGTGTTAGCTATGATTACTTTGTCAGTATTAGCACAGTATATAGCGCATGCATCATGTGCAGGTGTTGTACATGCACTATGCATTGTGTTAGCTATGATTACTTTGTCAGTATTAGCACAGTATATAGCGCATGCATCATGTGCAGGTGTTGTACATGCGCTATGCATTGTGTTAGCTATGATTACTTTGTCAGTATTAGCACAGTATATAGTGCATGCATTATGTGCAGGTGTTGTACATGCGCTATGCTTTGTGTTAGCTATGATTACTTTGTCAGTATTAGCACAGTATATAGCGCATGCATCATGTGCAGGTGTTGTACATGCGCTATGCTTTGTGTTAGCTATGATTACTTTGTCAGTATTACCACAGTATATAGCGCATGCATCATGTGCCGGTGTTGTACATGCGCTATGCTTTGTGTTAGCTATGATTACTTTGTCAGTATTAGCACAGTATATAGCGCATGCATTATGTGCAGGTGTTATACATGCGCTATGCTTTGTGTTAGCTATGATTACTTTGTCAGTATTAGCACAGTATATAGCGCATGCATCATGTGCAGGTGTTGTACATGCGCTATGCTTTGTGTTAGCTATGATTACTTTGTCAGTATTACCACAGTATATAGCGCATGCATCATGTGCAGGTGTTGTACATGCGCTATGCTTTGTGTTAGCTATGATTACTTTGTCAGTATTAGCACAGTATATAGCGCATGCATTATGTGCAGGTGTTATACATGCGCTATGCTTTGTGTTAGCTATGATTACTTTGTCAGTATTAGCACAGTATATAGCGCATGCATCATGTGCAGGTGTTGTACATGCGCTATGCTTTATGTTAGCTATGATTACTTTGTCAGTATTAGCACAGTATATAGCGCATGCATCATGTGCAGGTGTTGTACATGCGCTATGCTTTGTGTTAGCTATGATTACTTTGTCAGTATTAGCACAGTATATAGCGCATGCATCATGTGCAGGTGTTGTACATGCGAAATGCTTTGTGTTAGCTATGATTACTTTGTCAGTATTAGCACAGTATATAGAGCATGCATCATGTGCAGGTGTTGTACATGCGCTATGCATTGTGTTAGCTATGATTACTTTGTCAGTATTAGCACAGTATATAGCGCATGCATCATGTGCAGGTGTTGTACATGCGCTATGCATTGTGTTAGCTATGATTACTTTGTCAGTATTAGCACAGTATATAGCGCATGCATCATGTGCAGGTGTTGTACATGCGCTATGCATTGTGTTAGCTATGATTACTTTGTCAGTATTAGCACAGTATATAGCGCATGCATCATGTGCAGGTGTTGTACATGCGCTATGCTTTGTGTTAGCTATGATTACTTTGTCAGTATTAGCACAGTATATAGCGCATGCATCATGTGCAGGTGTTGTACATGCGCTATGCATTGTGTTAGCTATGATTACTTTGTCAGTATTAGCACAGTATATAGCGCATGCATCATGTGCAGGTGTTGTACATGCGCTATGCATTGTGTTAGCTATGATTACTTTGTCAGTATTAGCACAGTATATAGCGCATGCATCATGTGCAGGTGTTGTACATGCGCTATGCTTTATGTTAGCTATGATTACTTTGTCAGTATTAGCACAGTATATAGCGCATGCATCATGTGCAGGTGTTGTACATGCGCTATGCTTTGTGTTAGCTATGATTACTTTGTCAGTATTAGCACAGTATATAGCGCATGCATCATGTGCAGGTGTTGTACATGCGCTATGCATTGTGTTAGCTATGATTACTTTGTCAGTATTAGCACAGTATATAGCGCATGCATCATGTGCAGGTGTTGTACATGCGCTATGCATTGTGTTAGCTATGATTACTTTGTCAGTATTAGCACAGTATATAGCGCATGCATCATGTGCAGGTGTTGTACATGCGCTATGCTTTATGTTAGCTATGATTACTTTGTCAGTATTAGCACAGTATATAGCGCATGCATCATGTGCAGGTGTTGTACATGCGCTATGCATTGTGTTAGCTATGATTACTTTGTCAGTATTAGCACAGTATATAGTGCATGCATTATGTGCAGGTGTTGTACATGCGCTATGCTTTGTGTTAGCTATGATTACTTTGTCAGTATTAGCACAGTATATAGCGCATGCATCATGTGCAGGTGTTGTACATGCGCTATGCTTTGTGTTAGCTATGATTACTTTGTCAGTATTACCACAGTATATAGCGCATGCATCATGTGCCGGTGTTGTACATGCGCTATGCTTTGTGTTAGCTATGATTACTTTGTCAGTATTAGCACAGTATATAGCGCATGCATTATGTGCAGGTGTTATACATGCGCTATGCTTTGTGTTAGCTATGATTACTTTGTCAGTATTAGCACAGTATATAGCGCATGCATCATGTGCAGGTGTTGTACATGCGCTATGCTTTGTGTTAGCTATGATTACTTTGTCAGTATTACCACAGTATATAGCGCATGCATCATGTGCAGGTGTTGTACATGCGCTATGCTTTGTGTTAGCTATGATTACTTTGTCAGTATTAGCACAGTATATAGCGCATGCATTATGTGCAGGTGTTATACATGCGCTATGCTTTGTGTTAGCTATGATTACTTTGTCAGTATTAGCACAGTATATAGCGCATGCATCATGTGCAGGTGTTGTACATGCGCTATGCTTTATGTTAGCTATGATTACTTTGTCAGTATTAGCACAGTATATAGCGCATGCATCATGTGCAGGTGTTGTACATGCGCTATGCTTTGTGTTAGCTATGATTACTTTGTCAGTATTAGCACAGTATATAGCGCATGCATCATGTGCAGGTGTTGTACATGCGAAATGCTTTGTGTTAGCTATGATTACTTTGTCAGTATTAGCACAGTATATAGAGCATGCATCATGTGCAGGTGTTGTACATGCGCTATGCATTGTGTTAGCTATGATTACTTTGTCAGTATTAGCACAGTATATAGCGCATGCATCATGTGCAGGTGTTGTACATGCGCTATGCATTGTGTTAGCTATGATTACTTTGTCAGTATTAGCACAGTATATAGCGCATGCATCATGTGCAGGTGTTGTACATGCGCTATGCATTGTGTTAGCTATGATTACTTTGTCAGTATTAGCACAGTATATAGCGCATGCATCATGTGCAGGTGTTGTACATGCGCTATGCTTTGTGTTAGCTATGATTACTTTGTCAGTATTAGCACAGTATATAGCGCATGCATCATGTGCAGGTGTTGTACATGCGCTATGCATTGTGTTAGCTATGATTACTTTGTCAGTATTAGCACAGTATATAGCGCATGCATCATGTGCAGGCGTTGTACATGCGCTATGCATTGTGTTAGCTATGATTACTTTGTCAGTATTAGCACAGTATATAGCGCATGCATCATGTGCAGGTGTTGTACATGCGCTATGCTTTATGTTAGCTATGATTACTTTGTCAGTATTAGCACAGTATATAGCGCATGCATCATGTGCAGGTGTTGTACATGCGCTATGCTTTGTGTTAGCTATGATTACTTTGTCAGTATTAGCACAGTATATAGCGCATGCATCATGTGCAGGTGTTGTACATGCGCTATGCATTGTGTTAGCTATGATTACTTTGTCAGTATTAGCACAGTATATAGCGCATGCATCATGTGCAGGTGTTGTACATGCGCTATGCATTGTGTTAGCTATGATTACTTTGTCAGTATTAGCACAGTATATAGCGCATGCATCATGTGCAGGTGTTGTACATGCGCTATGCTTTATGTTAGCTATGATTACTTTGTCAGTATTAGCACAGTATATAGCGCATGCATCATGTGCAGGTGTTGTACATGCGCTATGCTTTGTGTTAGCTATGATTACTTTGTCAGTATTAGCACAGTATGTAGCGCATGCATTATGTGCAGGTGTTATACATGCGCTATGCTTTGTGTTAGCTATGATTACTTTGTCAGTATTAGCACAGTATATAGCGCATGCATCATGTGCAGGTATTGTACATGCGCTATGCATTGTGTTAGCTATGATTACTTTGTCAGTATTAGCACAGTATATAGCGCATGCATCATGTGCAGGTGTTGTACATGCGCTATGCATTGTGTTAGCTATGATTACTTTGTCAGTATTAGCACAGTATATAGCGCATGCATCATGTGCAGGTGTTGTACATGCGCTATGCATTGTGTTAGCTATGATTACTTTGTCAGTATTAGCACAGTATATAGTGCATGCATTATGTGCAGGTGTTGTACATGCGCTATGCTTTGTGTTAGCTATGATTACTTTGTCAGTATTAGCACAGTATATAGCGCATGCATCATGTGCAGGTATTGTACATGCGCTATGCTTTATGTTAGCTATGATTACTTTGTCAGTATTAGCACAGTATATAGCGCATGCATCATGTGCAGGTGTTGTACATGTGCTATGCATTGTGTTAGCTATGATTACTTTATCAGTATTAGCACAGTATATAGCGCATGCATCATGTGCAGGTGATGTACATGTGCTATGCTTTGTGTTAGCTATGATTACTTTGTCAGTATTAGCACAGTATATAGCGCATGCATCATGTGCAGGTGTTGTACATGTGCTATGCTTTGTGTTAGCTATGATTACTTTGTCAGTATTAGCACAGTATATAGCGCATGCATCATGTGCAGGTGTTGTACATGCGCTATGCTTTGTGTTAGCTATGATTACTTTTTTCAGTATTAGCACAGTATATAGCGCATGCATCATGTGCAGGTGTTGTACATGCGCTATGCTTTATGTTAGCTATGATTACTTTTTTCAGTATTAGCACAGTATATAGCGCATGCATCATGTGCAGGTGTTGTACATGCGCTATGCTTTATGTTAGCTATGATTACTTTGTCAGTATTAGCACAGTATATAGCGCATGCATCATGTGCAGGTGTTGTACATGTGCTATGCATTGTGTTAGCTATGATTACTTTGTCAGTATTAGCACAGTATATAGCGCATGCATCATGTGCAGGTGTTGTACATGCGCTATGCTTTATGTTAGCTATGATTACTTTGTCAGTATTAGCACAGTATATAGCGCATGCATCATGTGCAGGTGTTGTACATGCGCTATGCATTGTGTTAGCTATGATTACTTTTTTCAGTATTAGCACAGTATATAGCGCATGCATCATGTGCAGGTGATGTACATGCGCTATGCTTTGTGTTAGCTATGATTACTTTGTCAGTATTAGCACAGTATATAGCGCATGCATTATGTGCAGGTGTTATACATGCGCTATGCTTTGTGTTAGCTATGATTACTTTGTCAGTATTAGCACAGTATATAGCGCATGCATTATGTGCAGGTGTTGTACATGCGCTATGCTTTGTGATATCTATGATTACTTTGTCAGTATTAGCACAGTATATAGCGCATGCATCATGTGCAGGTGTTGTACATGCGCTATGCTTTGTGTTAGCTATGATTACTTTGTCAGTATTAGCACAGTATATAGCGCATGCATCATGTGCAGGTGTTGTACATGCGCTATGCTTTGTGTTAGCTATGATTACTTTGTCAGTATTAGCACAGTATATAGCGCATGCATCATGTGCAGGTGTTGTACATGCGCTATGCTTTGTGTTAGCTATGATTACTTTGTCAGTATTACCACAGTATATAGCGCATGCATCATGTGCAGGTGTTGTACATGCGCTATGCATTGTGTTAGCTATGATTACTTTGTCAGTATTAGCACAGTATATAGCGCATGCATCATGTGCAGGTGTTGTACATGCGCTATGCTTTGTGTTAGCTATGATTACTTTGTCAGTATTAGCACAGTATATAGCGCATGCATTATGTGCAGGTGTTATACATGCGCTATGCTTTGTGTTAGCTATGATTACTTTGTCAGTATTAGCACAGTATATAGCGCATGCATCATGTGCAGGTGTTGTACATGCGCTATGCTTTGTGTTAGCTATGATTACTTTGTCAGTATTAGCACAGTATATAGCGCATGCATTATGTGCAGGTGTTATACATGCGCTATGCATTGTGTTAGCTATGATTACTTTGTCAGTATTAGCACAGTATATAGCGCATGCATCATGTGCAGGTGTTGTACATGCGCTATGCTTTATGTTAGCTATGATTACTTTGTCAGTATTACCACAGTATATAGCGCATGCATCATGTGCAGGTGTTGTACATGCGCTATGCATAGTGTTAGCTATGATTACTTTGTCAGTATTAGCACAGTATATAGCGCATGCATCATGTGCAGGTGTTGTACATGCGCTATGCATTGTGTTAGCTATGATTACTTTGTCAGTATTAGCACAGTATATAGCGCATGCATCATGTGCAGGTGTTGTACATGCGCTATGCTTTGTGTTAGCTATGATTACTTTGTCAGTATTAGTACAGTATATAGCGCATGCATCATGTGCAGGTGTTGTACATGCGCTATGCATTGTGTTAGCTATGATTACTTTGTCAGCACTATTAGTACAAAATTAACAT
Source organism: Bombina bombina (assembly GCF_027579735.1). Classification (NCBI taxonomy): domain Eukaryota; kingdom Metazoa; phylum Chordata; class Amphibia; order Anura; family Bombinatoridae; genus Bombina; species Bombina bombina. The sequence continues at coordinate 1,425,928,608 of NC_069500.1, forward strand.
GTTATAATGTGACTTTAAGTATCAGCAAACTCATGGGAAAAATATATGTAAGTAATTCCTAAAAGGGAAAAACCTAAGAGGATGCACTTAGATCACAGGTTAACAAAGTAAGACCTATTACTTTAAAATTAAATTTGAACCCATAAACATCGATAGATATAGACAACACAGTGATTGAAACAGGTGAAAAGTAATAGCAAAAATAAATTATGAATGAAACAAGCGAAAAAGCACAAATTGTGTGTAAAATCAGTGATACATTAAAATGATCAAATAATCACAGAAAAAACAAAACAATAATAATATTATTGGTGAGCGATTGAAATAAAATCAAAAAAATACTTGTAAATGTCCAAAAACTTGTATGGTGTAAAAAGTGTCCAATCCTAATATGTGGATGGTAATGTGCTCAGGCATTTTGGCGTGCTCCTCTTGTGTCCCGCGGTGCGATGGGTCAAGGTGTCTAAAATGGAAAATGAACAAGGGGCGCCAACATAGTGTAAATCGTTTAAACAACAAATATAAGAGTGATGTGCAAAAAACTACTCACAAAGAAAGTGGCACCTTACGTGAATAAGGTGCAAGAAAGCAGGCTGACATTTAAAATCCAGCAGTCAGTACGCTGGAGGTCTCACCCAGAGGACCTGTGGAATCCGGATAGGCATCTGGAAAATGGCAACCACGTTCTTTAGGGCCAATGGCTGGACAAGGTAAGCTGCAAGCCGATAGATGTTCTCCTGCTGCAATCACACAGCCAAGACTCGTCTCCAAACCTGACAATGTCAGTGCACAAAAGGTTCGGTGGCAAATGTTCTATTGCAGAAATAAGTGGATCGTAGAAAGAAGCAGAAATACCTGGTCGTGGTATAAAACAAACAGTATTTATTTTTGCAACGCGTTTCTCAGTCTATTCCAGACCGTTTCATCAGGCAACATGAAACGGTCTGGAATAGACTGAGAAACGCGTTGCAAAAATAAATACTGTTTGTTTTATACCACGACCCGGTATTTCTGCTTCTTTCTACGATCCACTTGTTTCTGCAATAGAACATTTGCCACCGAACCTTTTGTGCACTGACATTGTCAGGTTTGGAGACGAGTCTTGGCTGTGTGATTGCAGCAGGAGAACATCTATCGGCTTGCAGCTTACCTTGTCCAGCCATTGGCCCTAAAGAACGTGGTTGCCATTTTCCAGACGCCTATCCGGATTCCACAGGTCCTCTGGGTGAGACCTCCAGCGTACTGACTGCTGGATTTTGAATGTCAGCCTGCTTTCTTGCACCTTATTCACGTAAGGTGCCACTTTCTTTGTGAGTAGTTTTTTGCACATCACTCTTATATTTGTTGTTTAAACGATTTACACTATGTTGGCGCCCCTTGTTCATTTTCCATCATGGGAAAAATACTTGATGGCAAGATTAGTATGCACTACATTTTGGGAGGAGCCTTGGGTTTTTGTGTAGATATTGGGTAGATATCAGTGGCCCATAAAGGAGCATGATTCAGATGGATGATGAAATTTTAAACAATTTTCCAATTTACTTCTATTATCTAATTTGAATTGTTCTCTCAGTATCCTTTGTTGAAAAGCATACCTAGGTAGGATCAGAAGCAGCAATGCACTACAAGGAACTAACTGCTATATGGTGGCTGCACATACATGCCACTTGTCACTGGCTCATCCAATGTGTTCAGCTAGCTCCCAGTAGGGCATTGCTTCTCCGTTAATAAAGGATACCAAGAGAATGAAGCAAATTTGATTATAGAACTAATTTGGAAAGTTGTTTTGCCTGAAGCAAAAAAGAAAAATCTTGGGTTTCATGTTTTTTTAAGCATTTTATTGATTAAAAAGGTAAACAATGAACTATTTTTGTAGACAAAGACCATTTGCATTTTAACAATTATAAATTAGCATATAAATTCCCTTTAGAACTAAAAACTCTTCAAATACATCCCAATGTCACAATCTATTGTAGGACTCATGTTTTGTGTGTATATCTCATTACAAATATAAATTCCAGCTTCCGCTTGAGAAAAGACGACCTGACCTTTACAAGATTGTATTTAGCAGCGAATTACAGAAGATGGCGCAGAAATACGGGGCAAGCGACTGATGGAGACGTTTCTCAAATGCCATTTCTTCAAATCTAATGAGTTAACATTTAAAGGAATTGCACAATTAGCATCTCGTATCACAGGAGGTGTTAGCAGGAATTTATTCAATGCCTGGTAACAGAACAGGAAAGAAAATGACTATGGTCAGCGCTGAGCCTATTGAGGTTTAAATATTTCCCAGTATTGACATATACTGCATATTTTCTGTTATATATTTGTATAATGTTTTTTTCAAATCTGCCGGAAAGGCGTTACGTAAAAACTCTCTTACTAATTCATATTTAGTAAATACAAAGCCCTCAAATAATAGTATTGTGCGCTAATGTTACTCTCCCCTTATTAAAATATATATATATTTACATACATACGCTCCACCTGTACACGTGACACCTTTATCTATATATGGTTTTACTGATTAATAAAATCATGGCCGGACCGGGAATAAAAAGCAGCCCTATTTTACCTTAAGTCAGTAGAATATGCACAACCCATTTTCCTCAAATGGAATTATTGGGATACCCCTTCCTCCATAATTTGTTTTCATAATTATATTATATTAGTTTATAGTTAAAAACATGACAGATTGTAGTTATAGTCACCCTACAACCCCAAATCTTCCATTAATCACCCCTTTAAATTGTAGCTTTCCAGCCCCAGCTGCTGCAGCCCACCAGGAAATCTCCTGGTATCCCGGTAGGCCAAACCCGGCCTTATTTTATACATTGGAGTTGCCATTTTTTGTTCATTTGTGCATTTACAAACTCTTACTTACCCTGCAATGCTCCAAAAGCAAGGCATTCAAAGCAAGGGGGCTAGGAAATGGATCAGGGTGTTCTGTAGGCGGAGTTGGGGAAGAAAAAAAAAAGGAATAATGTTTAATATTATATACAATATGTATTTATATTTAGTATTATATATGGCTCTGTAAGGGCTTGCTGTATTCAGTTTGTGTTAAGTATCTGTTAAAGTATAGAGTTAGAGAACTACAGGAGTATCAGTAAATAAGGAGTTGGCATAACCAAGGCTGAATATAAATCATTTATATTTTTAAGATAAATCTTTTAGTAAGGATGTGTAAGAATCTGATTCAGTGTACAGCTTGCCATATGTTTGCATCACTGGAGCAGCTACAACAGAGAACATATATCTGTGTGAGCATATTGTCTTTAATATTTAATAGCTCATATTAGAGTTATAGAGGAACAAATTGCAACACTGTGTGGTTTTCAGACACTTGAAAGAGAAATGGATATGACTGAGTAGGTTGTTTATAGTTCTAGCAGTGGGAATGCAGAGGATTCAGATTTGGAGACTCCTGGAAGTAGCTGGGTCACAGTTAGAGGGCAAAGTAAAGGTAAGCGGAAGAGACAGGCCAGTTCTGAGCTGGTACACCCCAACAGATTTGCCAGATTAAGTGAAGATGTTGGGGATATCAGTTCAGGGGTGGTAATTTCAGAGAGGGCTGTCCTGCCTAATAGAGAACAGTCCTTCAGTCTTGAAAGAGGAGCATACTATAATGAACAGTCCTTCAGTCATGGGAGAGGAGCATACTATAGTGAACAGTCCTTCAGTCTTGGAAGAGAAGCATACTATAGTGAACAGTCCTTCAGTCATGGGAGAGGCGCATACTATAGTGAACAGTCCTTCAGTCATGGGAGAGAAGCATACTATAGTGAACAGTCCTTCAGTCTTGGAAGAGGAGCATACTATAGTGAATTGTCCTTCAGTCATGTGAGAGAAGCATACTATAGTGAACAGTCCTTCAGTGATGGAAGAGGAGCATGCTATAGTGAACAGTCCTTCAGCCATGGAAGAGGAGCATACTATAATGAACAGTCCTTCAGTTATGGAAGAGGAGCATACTATAGTGAACAGTCTTTCAGTCATAGGAGTGGAACATAATATAGTGAACAGTCCTTCAGCAATGGAAGAGGAGCAAACTATATTGAACAGTCCTTCAGTGATGGAAAAGGAGCATACTATATTGAACAGTCCTTCAGTGATGGGAGAGGAGCATACTATATTAAACAGTCCTTTAGTCATGGAAGCAGGGCATACTATAGTGAACAGTCCTTCAGTCATGGGAGTGGGACATAATATAGTGAATAGTCCTTCAGCAATGGAAGAGGAGCATACTATATTGAACAGTCCTTCAGTGATGGAAGAGGAGAATGCTATATTGAACAGTCCTTCACTGATGGAAGAGGAGCATACTATAATGAACAGTCTTTCAGTTATGGAAGAGGAGCATACTATATTGAACAATCCTTTAGTCATGGAAGTGGGGCATATTATAGTGAACAGTCCTTCAGTGATGGAAGATGGACATACTATATTGAACAGTCCTTCAGTGATGGAAGATGGACATACTATATTGAACAGTCCTTCAGTCATGGAAGAGGAGCATACTATATTGAACAGTCCTTCAGTCATGGAAGCGGGGCATACTATATTGAACAGTCCTTCAGTGATGGAAGATGGACATACTATATTGAACAGTCCTTCAGTGATGGAAGAGGAGCATACTATATTGAACAGTCCTTCAGTCATGGAAGCGGGGCATACTATATTGAACAGTCCTTCAGTCATGGAAGAGGAGCATACTATAGTGAACAGTCCTTCAGCCATGGAAGCGGGGCATATTATATTTAACATTCCTTCAGTGATGGAAGAGGAGCATACTATATTAAACAGTCCTTCAGTGATGGAAGAGGAGCATACTATATTGAACAGTCCTTCAGTCATGGAAGAGGAACAAACTATATTGAACAGTCCTTCAGCCATGGAAGCGGGGCATACTATATTGAACAGTCCTTCAGTCATGGAAGAGGAGCATACTAAAGTGAACAGTCCTTCAGCCATGGAAGTGGGGCATATTATATTTAACAGTCCTTCAGTGATGGAAGAGGAGCATACTATATTAAACAGTCCTTCAGTGATGGAAGAGGAGCATACTATATTGAACAGTCCTTCAGTCATGGAAGAGGAACAAACTATATTGAACAGTCCTTCAGTCATGAAAGAGGAGCATACTATAGTGAACAGTCCTTCGGTCATGGAAGAGAAGCATACTATATTGAACAGTCCTTAAGGAATGAAAGAGGAGCATACTATGGTGAACAGTCCTTCGGTCATGGAAGAGGATCATACAAGTCTGGGCCTGAGGCAGATGTTGGTTGTAGGAGACTATGTTATAAAGAAGATTAATAGGGTAATTTGTCATCCAGGTCCCTTAAATAGAACAGTTTTGCTGTCTTCCAGGGGCTTGTGTTAGGCATATTGTGGAGAATATTGATGGATTGTTAGAGGGATCTGCGTTTGATCCTGCAGTCATGGTGCATATTGTCACTAATGAATGAATCAGCAGGAGATGGAATGTCCCAAAAAATGAGTTACGTAGCAATTGCCATGTGCTATTCCAGTAAGGCAGAAGGAGCTAAGGGCTGTTAAAGGGATACTAAACCCAATAATTCACCATACAAGGCCTTGGAGAGCAAAATCAGACACACACACACACACACACAATATTATAAACAAGGCTGCGGTTATATAGCATGCATCACATACATCACATACATTGTAAACTGACACAGAGGGGCTTCATACACGCCCCTTTATTGCAACATCATAAGTGTAAATTACGGAGCTTCAGTGTTTAATAAGAGACAAAGCTGTGAGGCTTCAACCTGAAAACAGAGATAAGGACATCTGCCTGAACTAACTAAGATATTTGGAGGTTGATTTATCAAGCTGCGGCAGACAGGGGTGCGCATATATGCTCCCCTGTCGGCCGCAGCTTACCTCTGGCAGGCTGAATTCCCCAAGCGGAATTCAGCATTGCACACGAGCGCTATTTTGCACTTGCATGCATTCCCCCCCCCCCCCCCGCCCATGCACAGTCAAACACGTGCGGACAGGAACTGTCAATCTCCCTGGTCAGACGAGACCGGGGATATTGAAATTCGCTACCTAAGAGGTGGCGAAAGGGTAGGGAAGCAGCAGTCTGCTTGTTAAATATGGGTGCAGGTTCTCTTGTGAGGCGAATGCCTGCCGAAGAGGTTGATAAATCAACCATCTTGGTGGGAGCATTTTAAACAAAGCAAATGCTGAGCTACACAAACTTATGAGATAAAGATGTTCCCTGTAACAGCATAAAATAAGAGACTTAGTTCATAGCATAATAAAAGTCAGTCACCTAGATTACAATTTTTGCGCTATAGAGGGTGCGAAACGAACGCAACAAAAGTTGCGTTATTTCACCCTCCATAGTGCTGCCATTACGAGTTTTTGAAAAGCCGCCTTCTGCATGCGATTCGAATCAGCCAATAGGAATGAGAGCTGCTTAAATCCTATTGGCTGATTTAAATTTTTCAGCCAATAGAAATGCAATGGTACCCCCAATATAAAAGGGGTACCTTGCATTTTAATCCTCAGTGTGCGGCAAACGATCGCATGAAGAGGACCTCCATGTCGGATCGATGGACCTCCGCCTGGACCTCTGCCTTGGACCTCTGACTGGACCTCTGCCTGGACCTCCGCCTGGACCTCTGCCTGGACCTCCACCTTGGACCTTCGCCTGGACCTCTGCCTCCGTGCATTAACCGTTCCGCCTCTGCAGGGATCAAGAAGATGCCGGTCCCTCGATGGATGAAGATGGAGCCGCTGGGATGAAGATCGTTCAAACCGGGGTTTTTCTATGGGTTTTTTGGGTTTTTTTTTAGATTAGGGTTTGGGCTTTTCTTAAAAGAGCTCAATGCCCTTTTCAAGACAATGGGTAGGTTAGGGTTTTTTTTTAGTTAGGTTTTTTATTTTGGGGGGTTGGTTGGGTGGTGGGTTTTACTATTGGGGGTTATTTGTATTTTTTTACACGGAAAAGAGCTGATTTCTTTATGGCAATGCCATACAAAAGGCCATTTTATGGGCTATTGGTAGTTTATTGTAGGCTAGGGTTTTTTTTTTTATTTTGGGAGGGCTTTTAATTTTGATAGGGTTATTAGATTAGATGTAATTGTTTTTATTTTGGATAATTTCGTTTGTTATTTTTTGTAATTTTTTTTTTTTTAGTTTTTGTAATTTAGTATTTTTAATTTTTTGTAATTGTAAATTTAATTTTTTTTAGTAGTGTTAGGTTTTTTCAATGTGTAATTTAATATACATACGGCTAGATTACGAGTTTTGCGTTATGGCAGGCTCAATGCTAACCTGCAAGTTACTCATCGTTAGCAGTGCTGGTATTAAATGTTTGCAAAATGCCGACCTCCATAACGCACCCAAATACCAGCGCTGCGGTGAGCTGGTTTTACATGATCGTGCACAATTTCCCCATAGAAATCAATGGGGAGAGCCGGCTAAAAAAAAGCCTAACACGTGCAATAATGGAGCGTTAAGCTCCGTAACGCAGCCCCATTGATTCCTATGGGGAAAGAAAAAGTTATGTTTAAACCTAACACCCTAACATAAACCCTGAGTCTAAACACCCCTAACCTGCTGCCCCTAACATCGCCGCCACTTACATTGCACTTATTAACCCCTAATCTGCTGCCCCGATATCACTGCCACCTACATTACAGTTATTAACCCCTAATCTGCCGCCCCAACATCGCTGACACCTACATTACTGTTATTAACCCCTAATCTGCTGTCCCTAACATCGCCGCCACCTATATTATACTTATTAAACCCTAATCTGCTGCCCCCAACGTCGCTACAACTATACTAAAGTTATTAACCCCTAAAACTAACCCTAAGTCTAACCCTAACCCTAACGTAACCCTAACACCCACTAACTTTAATATAATTAAAATAAATCTAAATAAAAATTACAATTAATTCCTATTTAAAACTAAATACTTACCTGTAAAATGAACCTAAGCTAGCTACAATATAACTAATAGTTACATTATAGCTATCTTAGGTGTTATTTTTATTTTACAGGTAAGTTTGTATTTATTTTAACTAGGTAGACTAATTAGTAAATAGTTATTAACTATTTACTAACTACCTAGTTAAAATAAATACAAATTTACCTGTAAAATAAAACCTAACCTGTCTTACACTAACACCTAACATTACACTACAATTTAATAAATTACATTAATTAAATACAATTAACTAAATTACATTAATTAAATACGGGGGTTAATGTTAGGATTTTTTAAGGGTTTATAGTGGGTTTTATTTTTAGATTAGGGTCTTTGGGCAATGTAAAAGGGCTAAATGCCCTTTTAATGGCAATGCCCATCCAAATGCCCTTTTCAGGGCAATGGGGAGCTTAGGTTTTTTAGAAAGGATTTTATTTGGGGGGTTGGTTGTGTGGGTGGTGGGTTTTACTGCAAAAGGCCCTTTTAAGGGCTATTGGCAGTTTAGTTTAGGCTAGGGTTTTTTTTATTTTGGGGGGCTTTTTTATTTTGATAGAGCTATTAGATTAGGTGTAATTAGTTTAAATATTTAATAATTTCTTTTTTATTTTGTGTAATTTAGTGGGGGTTTTTTGTAATTTAGAATTTATTATTATTTGTAATTTAGATAATTGTATTTAATTAATGTAATTAATTTAATTGTAGTGTAATGTTAGGTGTTAGTGTAAGACAGGTTAGGTTTTATTTTACAGGTAAATTTGTATTTATCTGAACTAGGTAGTTAGTAAATAGTTAATAACTATTTATTAACTAATCTACCTAATTAAAATAAATACAAACTTACCTGTAAAATAAAAATAACCCCTAAGATAGCTACAATGTAACTATTATTTATATTGTAGCTAGCTTAGGTTTATTTTACAGATAAGTATTTAGTTTTAAATAGGAATTTTTTAGTTAATGATAGTAATTTTTATTTAGATTTATTTTAAGTATAATAAAGTTAGTGGGTGTTAGGATTAGGGTAACGTTAGGGTTAGACTTAGGGTTAGGTTTAGGGGTTAATAACTTATTATAGTGGCGGCGGTGACATTGGGGGTGGCAGATTAGGGGTTAATAATATTTAACTAGTGTTTGCGATGCAGGAGTACGGCGGATTAGGGGTTAATATGTTTATTATAGTGGCAGCGATGTCCGGAGCGGCAGATTAGGGGTTAATAATTGTATTATAGTTTTAGCGATGCGGGAGGGCCTCGGTTTAGGGGTTAATAGGTAGTTTATGGGTGTTAGTGTACTTTTTAGCACTTTAGTTATGAGTTTTATGTTACGGCTTTGTAACATAAAACCCATAACTACTGACTTTCAGTTTACGGTATGGATCTTGGAGTTATGGGCTGTACCGCTCACTTTTTGGCCGGACAGGTAAACTCATAATACTGGTGCTATGTGAGTCCCATTTAAAAAGGACTTTTGGAAAGCTGCGGTAGTTACGTTGCCTGACAGCCAAAAAAGTGTGCGGTACAGCTGTACCTGCAAGACTCGTAATACCAGCGGTCGGGAAAAAGCAGCGTTATGAGGCTTTTTCACCATAATGCAAAACTCGTATTCTAGCCGTTAATTTGTAGTTATTTTAATTTTAGTATAATAGTAATGTTAGTTTAATAAAGGGTTAAACACATATGGCTAGATTACGAGTTTTGCGGTAACAGGGGTGCGTTGCTAACCTACAGATTATTTCCATTGCGTATCTTTTTTTCACGTAGGTATTACGAGTCTCAAAACAACCTCGTTACGCGTCACGGTAACACGATTACTGCATTCATTTAATAAGCGTAAATACGGGTGCATTAAACATTCTCCCATAGAGATCAATGATAAATGAAAGAAGCACAGATTTTTCAGCTAACACTCGATCTCGTGAGAAATACGCACTGATCTGTCATATTACGTATACCACATAATGCACAACAAGAACACACATCAAATGTACAAACATCAATTACATAGCACATACGCATTACACATTCACAATCGGAAAAGAAAAAGAATGCACAACATTTACACTAAACAAGGAATACATAAATACCTTACGATCTTGCAACATGGAACAAAACAACACGAAAAAAGAATTGCACACTCATACACAAACAAAACATTTGCATTCAAGATTACAGAACATTAGTACAAATAAACATTTACAACACTTTGAAAATACGACATCATCACGAATCTGCATTTACATTTACAGATACTCCTTTGGGACAATATTATGCAAAACGATCACTATGACATCATTGCATTATACACATTACACAAATACGAACTCAATATGAGCATGCGCAAATTCACACAACTAATACACATTGCACACATACTAATTACTAACAAAGCACACCTGAACATACTTTACTTTGCAAACCGGTACATCATTAAACATTTACATAGGGTATATAAGCATGCTACAAGCATGGCTTCTTTGACTGTGTTGCTGGAGGGTTTTGTGAGATTAGAGAGGAGAGATATTTAGTCAGTTATTGTTATTGTGAGAGTTATTGTGACAGAGTGAGTTAGCGTTATTGTGAGAGTTAGCTAGTGGTAGTGTGACATAGTGAGTTAGTGTGAGAGAGTGAGTTAGTGCTTGTGTGAGAGTTAGTTAGTGCGAGTTAGTGTGAGATAGTGAGTTAGTGAGAGAGCGTTAGTGAGAGAGCATTAGTGAGAGAGGGTTAGTGAGAGAGCGTTTGTTTGGGTGAGTGTGCAAGTGTTTTTTCTTAATACTTATATATAAACACATTTACACACAAACACATTCAATATATACATATACATACACTTATCACTAACACTACATACACTCCATACCCCATCCCCTCTCATACTACACTCCATACTCCATTCCCTTTAAGCCCATACCCCATTCCCTTTAAACCCATACCCCATTCCCTTTAAACCCATACCCCATTCCCTTTAAGCCCATACCTATCCCATAGTTTGATTTTGTTGGATTTACTACTTATTGTTTACATATCCTCATTTTAGTCTTTTTATACATATACGTTTGTCTGTTTAATACCCTTTACCCTCTTTTATTTAGATCCCTTTCACACTTTGAGCACTTTTTTTATTTTTTTGTTATTTATTTTGACCCCCTTTCATTTGGGCACATTCACTTTTTGTTTCAGTATGTCGGGAGGGAGGGATAGGGGGCAGATTAGCCCAGAGCTATTAGAGTTCATCAGGCAGGAGGTTAGAGAAGAGATTGTAGAGGCTAGGCAGGAGGTTAGGCAGGAGGTTAGTCAGGAGAGAGGGAGGGGGAGACGGAGAGGGAGGGGAACTGGACAGGAAGGGGGAGAGGAAGGGGGAGAGGAAGCGGTGGGTGGACCCGGCCACTTTGTGGAAGATGAAAAAGTGGCTGGGCCCAGTCGCAGCCAGGGTAGAGCTGCACAGTCCGGGAAACAGAGGCTCACATCACAGGGGAAAGCCAAGCTGACTAGGGAGGCGAGGTATACTATGGATGAGAAGGAGGTCCTCATAGAGGCTTATATGGAGAGGGCTAGGAGGCTAAGGAGAAGAGGAAGCTATGGCTGGAGATCAGGGATGCCGTTAATGCAGTGGGGGTCCATAACAGGGATGTTAAGTCTATCCAGCACCGCTACCGGGACTGCAAATTGGAACTAAAAAGAAAGCTCTCAAGGGAGAACCAATATCTAACAGGGACTGGTGGCTGGTCTGAAATGATAGTTGAATATTCCCGATGGGAGGAGATGCTGCGTCCCAACATCTCCAAGGTGGCCATAGTCAGTATCGGAGAAGTCGATTCCGGGAACCTACCCCTCTCATCTGCCGGTAAGCTCATTTAATAATCTCTTTACATTCACACGAAAAAAAAAATAAAGATATGACTAACGCAATTACGCTTTTTTACACATTATTACGTAAACGCATTCACAAATTACTTTGAGAAAGTTGCATTTCAAGAAAAGCCATCACATTAGTATCTAGTCTACAGATTAGGTGTGCATTTAAACAGACTGAAGACAAATGCAAAACGACATTCAGATTTAACATATAGATATTAGAAACACGGGTTTGCAAATGCGGAAATCATATTCATTGCTTTTGCTTACAATAGAATTACAAAGGCAGCCTCGTTAATACACTTTCAAATACAACTTTTACATATTTATTTGGAACTGTGCTAATATCTCCATTTCTTTCTTTTTACAATATACAGAGTCTTAGCCCGGGGAGGAGGAAACACAGCACCCACAGGCTCCTCCTTTACCCAGGCATGAAAGTGGGGCAGATGACTCGCCAACTTGGGGAGACATGGAAGACATCCCTGTACCCTCATCCCCTGAAGAAGCCCCCGCTGCAGAAGAGATTCCTGCAGCAGCCCCTCATGCACCAGCAGCCCCTCATGCACCAGCAGCCCGCCGTGCAGCAGCTATTCAGGAGGAGATACCCACAGGGATAGCAGAGCAGCAGATCTAAAAGATTTTCTAGAAGAGATGTGTGCCTCCTGGAGGGAACAGGCGGAAAGCAGAGTCCACCTGACGGAAGTAATTAATGATATTCACCAAGACCAAAGAGAGATTTGCCAAGACCAAAGAGAGATGTTGAATACTCTTAAGGAGATGTTGCAGGTCCTCCGGGAGGCGCATAATGCACCATCTGCTGCTGCCCCATCTGCTGCTGCTGCTGGACCATTTGCTCCTGGCCCTCCTACATCTCCTCCTCAGCCTCAATCTCCTGCTCAGCCGGGTGATCCCAGTACTCCTCCTTGCCCTCTTCCCCAAACATCTCCTATGAGAACTCGTCAGAGGGGGCAGTTGCCCCCCCAGAGCCTCAGTCTCGTGGGAAAAGGGGAAGGAAGAGGAAGTATTTTTTTATATATATATTTAGTTATTTAATGTGTAATGGATAGGTATGTGATGATGATGTGGTCTTCTTACACTTGTGGAGCACACTCTGTATATTATCTGCTTCTATGGGACCAGGTCCATGGAGGCAGATTGTTTGCAGAGTGTGTTTTACAAGTGTCTGGAGACCACATCATCACATGCTATCCTTGTTGATTACATTGATTGTTTTTTGTGATGTGATGTCCACTGTTTCCCTAATCTCCAACAAAATGACCATTACAATTATACATGATGGCATATCACTGTTTTGATGCCAACAACACAGCTTAAAGGGACAGTCATAACATTAATTATTGTTGGTAAAAAACAAAACACTTTATTGCGCATTTTCAAGCTTTGAAAAACAAGACTTAGAGAAATACACATTTTACTTATGTGATTAACCTTGTATATATGCCTCTGAAAAATGACCACTTATTTCTGTTCTTTTGACATACCGCAATTTCAGCCAATCACTGATCAATCCAGGCTAACTTTATGCATGAGCTCAATGTTTTCTATATGAAACAAATTAACTAATGCCTGCCCTCTAGTGGTCAAAATGCATTCAGATTAGATGCACTCTTTAGGCTCTAAGAAATGAGCAGATGAACCTCCTAGGTTTAGCTATCAACTAAGAACAGCAACAGAACAAAGATAAATTGGGGATAAAAGTTAGAGAGAAATTTTCAAAACATTGCATTTTTGTATATTTAAATCATTACTGTTTTGCTTGACTTGACTGTCCCTTTAAACAATAACATATGCTAACATATACTAATCCTTAGGGCTTGTTGGTATATCTACACGTACTTGTTCAAACAAGAAAATATTTGAAGAGGATACTAAACCTGTATGCCATATTTCTATCGACGTGTTAAATAAAGTCTATTTTGTAAAAAATACATTATAGTGTTTGAATTATTTAAGAAAGACATTTCATTTAGAAGGAATCTGGTTTCATGTCCTTTTAAGAGTTACATTACAAATATATGCTCACAGTAATATATTTGGAGATTAACAATGTGGAAGCCGTACATGACATGATACTGAGCATTTACATTAAGAAAAAACATCAGGACATAACATTGAGAATAAGTAGATATCTCATATATTTAGCATATGATAAAGGTCAATGCATATTGATTACTTCATTCAAATACAAAAGCACATCTTTAGGAATTAGATATGTAGAAAATTCAACACAACACAGTAATTATTTACAAACATGAAAACATTGTTGACAAACATTTTAAACAAGATGGAGTATATTCATGGATTTGCAGTTGCCTCAAAATATATTATGCAGGAAAAACATATTGCCTTCATTCGTTTCTTCAACGAGACAGCCATCAAAAGATATTTTTGTGTTCTTTATCAGCTATGGTTCAACAATGTACATGATTGATACAATCCATAATACAAGAAAGTCATGGTTTTAAACTTGTATTCTCATTCGCAAACGTGGGTTACGTGCAAAATCAAATATTGCGGGACAACGTAATCCAATCAGACGGATTTAACACCTTGACATGTCACGTCTTAAGCAACATGGCACATACGAGATTGCGTAAAAACGTCATCCAATCCAAGGCGCATCCGAGATTGCGTAAAAACGTCATCCAATCCAAGGCTCATCCGAGATTGCGTAAAAACGTCATCCAATCCAAGGCGCATCTGAGATTGCGTAAAAACGTCATCCAATCAAATGCGCATCCAAGATTGCGTAAATATGTCATTCAATCCAAGGCGCATCTGAGATTGCATAAAAACGGCATCCAATCAAAGGCGCATCCGAGATTGCGTAAAAACGGCATCCAATCCAAGAAATTTTACAGCTTGGCATGTGACGTCTTAACCAACATGGCGCATCCGAGATCGTGTAAAAACGTCATCCAATACTTGGACTCATTTTATAGCTTTGCATGTCAATAAGAAACGTATTTATACTTGAAAAACTTGTATGTGCTATATTGTTATCTATGAATGTCACGCTACATAACGTAAAACTGTGATATATGAAATAGAATCCATTCTTGGTAATAAGGATATATTTCATTAGAATAGGAGGATTATTAACTATTTAGGAAGCAGCAGGGTTTAAATGGACATGAAACCCACATTTTATGTTACACGATTATGTACGAGATTGCAATTTGAACTACCTTTTCAAATTTAAGGATATTATTTAAATTTGCTTCTTTCTTTTGTTATCTTTTGATGAAATGTGTTTAGGGGTAATCTCAAGAGCAGAAAAATAAGATGTTCTAACTGCTGATTGGTGGCTACATATATATACAGATTGTCATTGGTTCACCTATGTGTTCATTTAGAGACCAGTAGTGCCCTGCTGCTCCTTAAACAAATGATACAAAGAGACTGAAGAAAATTTTAGAATTTATGGAAAGAAAAATTGTAAAAAATCGTTTGTTATACATAAATGAGAAATAATGCTACGAGATACATTATGAAAATAGGGATTGGTTATACATTATACGTTACCTATAGCTATGGTGTCTTTACGCTTTAAAAAGGGACACACGAGAAATACATATGTCAGGGATGTTTTCAGATATGTTTAAACATTTATTTGGAATATGAATAATGACATATGTATTTATCATATGTGTCACTTATTACAGTTGAAATATAGTCAGCCTACCTAGAGCAATATATTGTTGGATAATTAAAGAGAAACAATAATAAGAGAAAGATATTAATCATCTAAAATATGCGCATTACACACAGTGATTGCTTTTGTTAGACTACTACAATAAGATATAAGTGAAATTGGAATACATGTGCTGTTAACATTCAAAAATAGTCTGTTTTAAACATATTATATGTCTATGTTGAGGATACTATTTCCATCAACTTCATAATTTACATAAATTATCTCAGTTTAATAATCTTGGGATCATTTGTTAAAGGTGCATCAATTCACGAATAGTTTAGAAATGAACACATGGATGAGCCAACAACAACCAATATATATATATATATATACAACCAATAATCAACATTGAGAACCTCACTTCTCTGCTAATCATGATCTTGCAAAGATAAACCTTACTGCAAAGTATATCAAGAAAGTGAAGCAAATTAAATAAGAGATGTAAATCTTATATTTCTTGAAAATTGTATTATATATCTGAATCATGAAAGACCATATTTTGGTGTAATGTTCCTTTAAGGATTAACCACATAAAATATAGATTTATTTAATAAATGACATCAATAAAGAGGACAAATAATATCTTAATGACATTTATTTTATTATGATGTCATAAAACATAAAGAAATAAGATAACGTTACAAAAAGTCCTATTGATAAATCAGCCCCATTGGAGCCATCTGACAAGGTGAAAGAGTGCATCACAGTCCTTGGAGGGAGTTGAAAAGGGCCAACACAGCCCCATTGGAGCCATCTGACAAGATGAAATAGTGCACCCCAGTCCTTGGAGGGAGTTGAAAAGGTTCAACACAGCCCCATGGGAGCCATCTGACAAGGTGAAAGAGCGCATCACAGTCCTTGGAGGGAGTTGAAAAGGGTCAACACAGCCCCATTGGAGCCATCTGACAAGGTGCCATAGTGCATCACAGTCCTTGGAGGGAGTTGAAAAGGGCCAACACAACCCCATTGGAGCCATCTGACAAGGTGCCATTGTGCATCACAGTCCCTGGAGGGAGTTGAGAAGGGCAAACACAGCCCCATTGGAGCCATCTGACAAGGTGAAATAGTGCAACAGGCACAACAACAAATATAAAACTGGCCAAATGGCAACAATAAACATAAAATAACAAAATAACATGTGGATGGAAGATTCATATCTGCGCCCTTGGAGCATCTCCGGATCCTCCACTTATGGGGCATCAGCATCACCCTCACCGTCCTGTGCATTTACAGCTGCGTCTTCATGCATTGACTCTAAACGTATCATGCGTTCTAGAGTCAAGCGCTAAATCCGCAGCTGGGCATGCATGGTGTCATGCATCCTTCCCAGCAACAGACTGTTCCTCAGCATGGTCTGCTCTATACGTGTTAGAGCCTCTAGCGTTAACCATGCTGAGCCACAATCTAAACAAAAATAAATTATGAAAATTATTGTTAATTAAAGCACATAATAAAAAGAGAGCAAAGAGACATTGTAATAATAAAAAGACAAATCATTATTATAATTAAATATTCTATATAGAAGATTTACACATTAAATATGTTCTTCATAGATAAACAATTAAAGGGACAGTTTACTCAAAAATGTTCTCCCCTTTAATTGGTTCACAATGATCCACTTTACCTGCTGAAGTGTATTAAATTGTTTATAAGTATTTCCATTGTCCTTACATTGGCATTTGAAATAGAGGGGTGGGATTGGGCTGCCGCTCTGGGGTAGCCCGTACAGCTGGAGAGTCAGGGGCCTGGTGAATTGCTGGCTAGGCAGGTGGGGGAGCTGTACGGGTGGCAATATGGGGAGAGCGGTGAGGGGGGCATAGGGGAGTTTTTTGGGAGGGACAGGACAGGAGGAATGGGAAGGGCGGGAGTGACTTCTGGCTGGGGAGTGGCTTCTGGCTGGGGAGTAGCTTCTGGCTGGAGAGGGGCTTCTGGATGGGGAGGGGCTTCTGGCTGGGGAGGGGCGGGACACTGATGCCCAGAAGTGGAAGGTCCATCTGAAATATATAACAAAAATATATAGACATATATAATATCAAAAAATATTAGTATCTTTAAAGAAATAACGATTCAACATTAGTTAAAGTCTGGATTCTTGTTCTCATAAAATATTGATACAAGGTCACAATAATGACTATGTTTTAAGTTATTGATTGATTGGACTCAAATATAATTACTTTGAAGATTTAATTGACCCTTTAAACTCTGAATGTTCAATGTTATTTTTCATGTCACATTTCAAAAATACATTACAAATCATATTTATTAAAGGCAACATTATGTGCTAATATTTATGATAATATATTTATATTTTGGATAATATTTTGGTATGCATGTATGCATTTGAGATTGAAATGCAATAGAGTTCTTTTAGACACATGCCCGTGGATTGATTTAATAAAATTCAACAATTGAATAATATGGGAGTGCGTAATATTATGAAATTGAAATGGCCACTCCACCTAGCCTTTTAAACTTAGGTACACAGTAGATACTACCATTCATATTATCTATTAATAATATAATCTTCTCTATCTGATTCAATTTTCCGATTAATGTTGTGAATCTCTCTTTTACATTAGGATTAAATGTATGTCATCACAATATTAATAGACAAATTCATCAATGCATGCTTTAATTTTGTGGAATATTAATGTTTGTTGGATTGAAATGGACAGTCTACACATAAATATATAAAAAATATATTTACATCTCATACATCATGAAAGGAATTTCAACATGATTATGTTTTATGTATACTTAGAAGTGGTTTTGAATTTATAAACAATGATGACATAAGGATATGGTCTGCATCTAGGCACTCAGATGAATAGCAATGACTGTCTGTACAATCAGAAGATGATTATTGGGGTTTTGCAAGGAATATGAATGTGACATCATGATGTAATTAATGAAAAAACATACATAAATTAACAAAAAATAAAAACATATGTTCATGTTGCATGATATAGAAAGGGGGGCAGTAGTGTATTGTAAAAATAATGGAATAATACATTTTAAAGTGCCAAAGCTGTAGACTTTGTTTTTCTTCCAGAGAATGTTTTTTACACAATAATACATGTTTGATACATGTTATATATATTTGACATACCATCAGACTCCAAGGGAGCCACTTCCTCCTCCATCTCACATGTTACATCAATCTCTGTAAAACATAATATGTTGTGTACACATTAAAATCCAATATTCTAACATATGTTACTGTTGCTCAAGGACACACAGCAATGTTGCATTAAAGAGATACTGAACCAAAGTTAGGAATTACATCATTTTGATGGAGCATACAAATTAAATTAGATTTGTAATTATTGATGAGTAATAATTACATTTTAGTGTCTGTATTTTAAAAATATTCTTAAAAGCTGAGTACATGGAACATTTAAGAGTTCTCATGTTTTTATCACTTGATTATTGTTGTCCAAATTTATACTAAAAAGAAACATATGCTAACCATGTTCTGAAGCACAAAGGGGTAGACTAAGAAGCTTTGAGATCTTAATCTTAAAAAAATAGATATATAATCAGAGGAGTAAATTATATGTTTTATTCAAATGGAATCCTTCATCAGAATCATGATCATAATATTTATTACAAATACACCTTCAATGACATATGAATGAGTCAATGGACTTACCCGAAGCCTGCAAAGGCAGGTCACCAATGGTGCTGGATCCCTCTGTGCTCACCACAACAACAACTACATCTATTAATGATATTAAAATATATTAGTGAACACAGTTTGGACATCACTAAATCACATTAGTATAGAATATACAGCGCTGCGGAATCTGTTGGCGCTCTACAAATACCTGATAATAATAATAATAATATTCAAAATAATATACTTAGAAATGAGAAGAATAGAGCACTAATATGAACAATAAATGCATGAGTTAATCAAGGTGATTGTAAAGAAAATGATGTCTTTCACATATGTTTGATTTCTTACTATATTAGACAGCCAATTCTTCTCATATGATTCTATGGCATATCTAAATATAACTATTGATCCATGTTTTTAAAATAATACACACCCAACACATTGAATAACAACTGGTGACAAATCGAACCTAAGCCATGTGGCACATAGATCCATTTGTGCAATGTACAGTAATCTGTTTTAGGACACAACACATATTGATCACAATGCAAAACAGAAGATATTTGTAAAAATATGTAATCATGGTGCTGTTAGAGTATGCTTATATATATATAAAGTAAGTCCAAGAGTGAATATGTGATTTAGATATCAATATTGTTTCATCAAAACAGTGTAAGGATTAATGAAGATATTTATTATTAAAGGGACACTGAACCCAAGTTTTTAATTTAGTGATTCAGATAGAGCATGTAATTTTAAGCAAATTTATAATTTAATGAATATGAGAAGAGAAAGCGAGACAGGCCAGTATATTTTGTTAAATAACTCTACCTCGAGTATACAATTTAACTCAGGTGAAAAAAACCTTATATGAAGGTAAATGAAGTGCAGACCCTTAAAAATATTATGAAAGCACAATCAAAAGGTAGAAAAGGTAGTCACCAGGAATCAGGTCGCTACCAGAAAAGACAGGGATTTCAGCACAACCTTTTCTGCAAATGCTAAGCAAATGCCAAGCACCACAAATTATGGTATATATTATTTCTCAAATCTCTCACCCACACTAAAGGCAAAGTAAATTTACTACTTACAAAAAGACACATTGAACCAAATAAAAAATGGTACACAGAGGAAGTAGCGCTTGAAACAGACATAGATGTCAATTTTATTATAATGCTTATAAGCTCATATAGCTAGGGCAATAGATATGCCAAAGATATACTGACAACACCCCCACTAGAGGATGGTTACGTACTAAACGTAAAATCGACCATCATAGTGACCCATGAGGATCTATGTCAGTACAAAGGTACTATGTAAATATCTAAGTCAGCAAAAAGTATATACATATATAGACTACCTTGCTAAATCACAAATTAGAATAATAGCAGGAAGAATATTAGTATTGTGCACAATACACTTAAAGTATTTTGATCACACACAGGACCCAATGGTCTAAATAAGACAAAGTTGACTATGAGGATGAATACAGCTCCAATTTCAGCGGGCACCACCAATTTAATAAAAGGTATCCGGTGTCATGAAATACTTTGTATCAGGATCTATGTAAAACATCCCCAAAACAAGTCTAGATTGATTTTACAACTTAGATTAACAATAGTACATATAATTGCTAGCGTGATAGCATAAGAATCTAAAGAATGCAGCTGAAGAGGTAGCAAGTAAAAAGCTCAGTTGTAAGGAGTGTGTTATAAAACAACAGAGAGTCCTCAGTATTTCCGTGTTTCCGGATACTACAGATCAAGGTATTGCTGTTTAACACACACAGAATGTCCATAGTTGAAATTGGAACAATGGGGTCATTTATGTCAAGCAATATATACAACCGTTTCAGCAGCGATCCTCCTCCTTGATGCCAGGTTTAGGCCTCGTTGGTTTATAAAGAGACAGTCCTTGCATCCATAGGTGAGCCAGCATTAAAGATATTACCAGCAAATAGGCATAGTGTTGAAAGCGCCAATGCGGTCTGTAAAACAAGCACGTCCACCTCCACCAGGTACGTCACTGCCGACGCGCGTTTCACCCCTCACGTGAAATCAGGATTATAGGGGTTTCCTCAGGGCAAAGCAAATACTGAGGACTCTCTGTTGTTTTATAACACACTCCTTACAACCGAGCTCTTTACTTGCTACCTCTTCAGCTGCATTCTTTAGATTCTTATGCTATCACGCTAGCAATTATATGTACTATTGTTAATCTAAGTTGTAAAAGACAATCTAGATTTGTTTTGGGGATGTTTTACATAGATCCTGATACAAAGTATTTCATGACACCGGATACCTTTTATTAAATTGGTGGTGCACGCTGAAATTGGAGCTGTATTCATCCTCATAGTCAACTTTGTCTTATTTAGACCATTGGGTCCTGTGTGTGATCAAAATACTTATCTATTGCCCTAGCTATATGAGCTTATAAGCATTATAATAAAATTGACATCTATGTCTGTTTCAAGCGCTACTTCCTCTGTGTACCATTTTTTATTTGGTTCAATGTGTCTTTTTTGTAAGTAGTAAATTTACTTTGCCTATAGTGTGGGTGAGAGATTTCTGAAATAATATATACCATAATTTGTGGTGCTTGGCATTTGCTTAGCATTTGCAGAAAAGGTTGTGCTGAAATCCCTGTCTTTTCTGGTAGCGACCTGATTCCTGGTGACTACCTTTTCTACCTTTTGATTGTGCTTTCAAAATTTATAATTTACTCCTATTATCAATGTGTCCTCATTCTCTTGCTTTATTTATTTGAAAAATAAGGCAGCTAAGCAATATTTGGGTTCCAAAACATGAAAATCACTTGTTTATTGGTCGGTGAATGTATCCACCAATCAGCAAGAACAACCCAGGTTGTTCCCCAAAAATGGACCGGCATCAAAACTTACATTTCAAATAAAGATACCAAGAGAATGAAGACAATTTGATTATAGGAGTAAATTAGAAAGTTTATTAATATTGCATGCTCTATCTGAATGACAAAAGACAAATTTTGTGTTCAGTGTCCCTTTAATATTAAATATTAAAATATCTTTATTTGACAATGTCACTGTTAATGAATTGTCGAGTCCATATGTTGATGTAATGAATGGGATGGAGCATGCAATTACAATCAAATATGTAATTTAAGGATATCATCAAGAATCTTTAATTATCCTTCTCTCTTAAAGGGACATGAAACTCCAAATGTGTAATTGTATTAATTGTCATGTTTTTCATATGATTTTCAACTAAGGATAACAATAGACTGAAGCAATATAGATAATCGAAGCAAAATGGAAAGTTTTGGAAAATCACATGTTGTGTCTAAATCATAAAAGTTAAATGTTGGTTTTCATGTCCCTTTAATGATAAGAAGAAAATATCAAAGCATATAAGATGTATATTTTTCAAATCTGCACATATGTAAAAATGTGTTAGTGTTGTCTAAATGTAGCCAAAAAATGTCACGCACTACCCAGGGGCAGCAT
The DNA here is from genome assembly GCF_027579735.1 of Bombina bombina. Classification (NCBI taxonomy): domain Eukaryota; kingdom Metazoa; phylum Chordata; class Amphibia; order Anura; family Bombinatoridae; genus Bombina; species Bombina bombina. Next base: position 1,425,951,256 of record NC_069500.1, read on the forward strand.
ATAAAATGGCCATGAACCTAAGATTACATTAAAATCAAGATATCAAGAATCGAAGGAATGTCTTCAAATACTCATAAATTAAGATTTGTATTACAATGGAATCCCAACTCTGATTCGTGATTCTTATTTTAAAATAACAAGAAAAGAGAATTAGAGTATCCATATAAATAGAGATAAATGTGAATGGATTATGTAATGTTATGTCCAGGTTTGTAAGACAAAGGTAAATGAAAATGAGACATACTACACTGTGACGAACACGGGCTTGAGGTTCCAGCACCAACATCCATATCTGTAAAATATTCAATCATGATTGGATATCATTAATACAAATCAGGCCATGGATACGAACAATCAGATTTTTATATTCTAAATGACAAAGTAAAATTATATTTGTATTCACATGAGTTCATTGTTTCCTCAATTAATGTATAAATAAAGAGATCCTGTATTCTTATTTTCAATCTTTTATGTTGTTGACTGTCGCTTTAAGTCATTTTGTGTCTTCTTGCATTGTCATCAATTGATAGAGATTGTTAATTTTTTATTTTGATATTGCTAGTATAGCTTTTTTAATGTAGAAGATTGTAAATAAGGATACTGTATTCTTCACATATATACTAATTAACGTATACATTTGACCAACATGTCTAAAGCAATGCCACTGTTACAGCAAACACATGTTCACGTGTGTGCGCAATTCTATCTTTCCTGATCATTGCGCAATGATTCAAATCAGAATTGCGCATCCGTAATTCAGAATTGATTTGGATATAGTAGTGTGATGAGTATAATTTCTAAAGACTTCAAATATATTTGCAATTGGGTGTATTACGAGATTCAATCGGATATTTGTTAATATTGAATGATACCAATTAATATTTAGAACTGTGGTATGATTCGATAGTCAATGTATGAAATGGCGGATGATAGGAATTTCATGGATGTGCATTTTCATTTTATCTCTGTGACGCATATTCTGGAGAGCGCAAGAAACATCATTCCTATTTCATGTGCAACGAATCTTAATTCAGATATCTAAACATCATATGTAGCGTGTGTTGTGAGATCTATATAGGTTGAATATCTGACTATCTACACATTTCTTAAATATATACTCAAATATTAATATATTATATTAAGTCTGATATTTACCTGGTTCAGATTCTCTATCTTCTCCCAGGTCACCGGTTGGAGAAGCAGCTGCACTGGCCTCCGGGACTGGACTTTCCAATCCAGCAGCTGGGAGAGAAGAAGAAGAAGTTGAGGAGCGAGCGGAACTAAATCTGCTGGGGACCCGGAGATTGAGGAGGGCGCATAAAGTCACCTCATAAGGTTGTAGGTACAGTTTCCGTGGGGGTGGATCCTGCTTTCCATCCCTCCGATGGGCTTTTACCCATTCCTTTATGAGGGTGACTTTATTGCTTACCCGCAATCTCATATCCCCGAACCTCCGCATGATTTGATCCGTGGTCCTCTGGATGCCACTCACCAATTTAACATCATTGGTGATAGACAACCAGAGGGCCTTCCTAATACTCTGCTTCGCCAACTTCTTCTTGTTCCCAAACAGCTGCGGATAGAAGTCCTCAATGGCGTTGACCAGTGCTGCACTCTCCGCCCGCGTAAACCTGGGAGCCGTCATGCCTGCCGAGTTTACTTATATATAGAAATGATATATATACGCCAGCAGGCATTAGAGAACTGACAAAAATGGCAACGTGTAATGGACTTTTATATGGTGAAGTAAACATGAGATGCACCATGGGACATGGTATCTGTACATCTGATTGGATAAAATATTGAAATTTTGTTATCATGTCTGTGAGGCCATACTGATTCAAGTTATGTTTGTGTTATGAACTCGGATTAGCCGTTCATTAATGTTTCATATCTTTGTAACTTCCATACACATACCTCCAGGGGGTGCTGTTACTCCATTTGGCATGTAGACTTATTTGTAATTTATGGCACTGTTATGCGTATATGTGTGACACAGATTTAATATACGTGATCCGTTAGCTATTAATGTATAAAGTTTACATTTGATCTCTATTTGATTTTTAGTAAATATAATCTAATCACATTAGTAAATGTTTTACACATTTCGATGTTTAATATCGATCAGGTTATTTTATATAAATAAATTTTATTTGTAAATAGTAAACATTGTATGTATTTATTGTTTATTAAAGAAATAGCGTGACTTATTGTGAAGTATTGACATTGCTCTATTAAATGTATTTATAATGCACATCGATTGTGTGCTAGTGCGTGACATTAGAATAGAATTTTACAGATGTGAATCTCGTGTTGCAAGATACGTTTTCCATGCTATATTTCTGAAATGCGTAATTTGTATTTATAATGTACAGAACTTGGATAATATATTTATACATTTTAAAATACACGTTTGTTCATTATTAGTAAATAAAGGTTGAGCTTGTATTTGTCTGAACTGCTCACATATGTTATTGGGCAACTGCATGTTTTTTTTTTTAAAGGAACATTACACCAAAATATTTTCTTTCATGATCCGGATAGAGAATAAATTTTTATACTTTAAAATGTAACTAGATCTATTTAGATTATGCTTTAGCTATCCTTTACAGAAGAAATAGCAATGCACATGGTTGAGCCAATCACACAAGGCACCTCTGTGCATCCACCAATCTTCAGCTACTGAGCATATCTAGATATGGTTGTAAAGGAAAGTCTATCAAAATATTGAAGGAAATTAGATAATATAAGTACATTTTAATGTTTCAAAATATATTTTCGTGATGAATCATGGAAGAAACGGTTTTGACTTAATGTTCATTTAATGATCTAATATGCAAGCTTTACATGTTTCTAAAGACATCTGTCTAAACATTGTAAATATGCATTGTTGCCCACCCACAAATAAGTAGATATTTCCCAGTAATGCTTTGCTGATCATAAACTTATGCATCTCAATTTCTCAAACTTAGTATAACATGAGAATAAAGCATATTTGTATAACCTTCTGTATTGTTTGCCCCACTGTGAATGAAATATCTTCCAATGGCTGTATTTATACAGCTTTACCTTAAAGGGACATTCAACTATATGTTCTTTCCTGATTTAGATGGATAATACAATGTTAAAAAAAAGTCTAATTTATTTATATTATCTCATTAGCTTTTATCTTTTGATATTCTTTCCTGAAAAGCATGTCTAGATAGGCTCTGTTGCTGCTGATTGGTGGCTGCACATAGATGCCTTGTGTCATTGGCTAACCCATGAACATTGCTATTTCTTTAACAAAGGATATCTAAAGAATGAATCTAATTAGATAATAGAAGTAAATTTAAATGTTTTTTTTTTTTAAATTGTATTATCTCTCTGAATCATGAAAAAATATTTTGGTTTTAATGTCCCTTTAAGGACAAAACCATTAGGAATATGTGGAGTTAACATTGTAGAAATAAACTAAACTAAAGGGAAATGGAAATACCTATAGATATGTGATATCTATACAACAGGTAAAGAGTATAATTGGTAGAAATTATCTTTTTATATATCTATAGTTAACTGACCCTTCAAATGACTCCACTAGAGCTGAAAAGTAATCAATATGGAATACAATAACTAGCTTGGTATAAATGTGAAATTAACTTACGTTTTATTTACAGATAATTTCTAACATATTACCTTAAAAATGATTAAAGCTGAATAACCTATATTTAGTGTAAGAATGTTTTTGTATACCTAAGAAACATTATAGAGATTAAAATGTAAATCTAACATTAAACTACACTGTTACTTTAATGTAAGTTAAACACTTTCATTTCTTAAAAGTGAAATGAACAAAGTTGTTATGTATAATTTATACTACACATCCTCGTCATAAACATTTTATGATTTTAACCTCTAAAAATCACACAATAAAAGCATAGATGGATGTATTTAACTCCAACTTAAATTTTGTTAGATACTTGACTTTAACATTATCTGAATAAGCTGTGTTGATATTTTTCATTCAATACATTAAACAAAATTAGTATATTTGATATCAGGCCTGTGCTTGTAAAATAGATGACTTTAACAGTCATGGGACTAATATTTTGTTTACATATCAGAATATTAGATGGATATATTTCTTCTTATCTTACTGTGATAGAGATATGTCTCAAATAATATGTATTGAAAAAAATAAAATTATATAGTATGAAAATAAATTTATTTACAACAACAAAAATAATTAGGGAATTCATCACAGATGAAACTCTGAAAAAGACAGAAAATAAATATTAAAAACATTAGTCATTTAGGTTATTTAATGAACACGTCTTAAATTAAAATATGCATTACATCTAATAATTGTAAAATCATCTTGTGTCTATGCTCTAACATGTATTTGTCTTGATATTAAAAACAGGTTCAGACTTGAAATCGATATCTATCCATAAATTGAAATTAATACCATTATATTGTCTAATCAATAGTTGAATTACACATTAGCATTTAAAATAGAAAAAATAATGCCTATCAAATTTTGATAATATTTGTTTAATTTGATTGTATGCGGAACATAATTGAATGTAATATTTCATGTCCCTTCAAATAATATTATACCTAAATGTCAACTAGGAAATATATCCCTTTGTCTGATTGGTCAGAATCTGAGTCATCTCTAGCACAAAGTAGGGGTAATGTATCTAAAATAAACATATTCTAATATAGGACATGTATATATTCAGAATTCCTTGAACATTTTTCCTCCTATGATTCTTAAATAGCATGCACTGTGTAACTAACCTGGATGTATGGTCTTTGTATGGTCTTTGAAAGGAAATTCTCTTCAAAATATAATTTTATCTTCATTAGGTATCATCATTTTCAAAATAGAGGATTGGGAAATACCATCTAAAATAAAAGAAAAAAATTATGAAACATAAGTGTCTCATAGGATACATCCTGCATCCCCAGTCTTGTTCCATAGAATTGCCGCCACTTACCATGTGAACGTGTCTTTGTATGGTTTTTAAAGTCAGCACAATTGAAAGACAATGCCACAGACATGATCTCATTGGTATTCTTCACTTTCAGTATGGGATTTTTCACTTTCAGTCTGGAATTCTTCACTTTCAGTCTGTAGATGAAGTCATCTCCCTAACGGAAGATAAAGTGTAAATAAAATAATAATTAAGAAGGGTGGCTTGGTTCTGCATCCATCCCCCCATTTTCTAAACTATTTAGATTGCTAGCTTACTAAGCATATGTAGCATCTTTTGTGTTATGTTCTATCAAGTGTGAAGCTGAGTAATACATTGTGCAGACCTAACCACTGATGTATGACTTTGAATCACATAGTATTGCTAGAGTATCCCTTTCTAATTATCTAAAAATCAAGTAATGTGTAAACTAAAGACAAAATTTTAAATTGTATGCCATATGATGGATCATTGTGCAAAATCCCACCCCCAGTCCATACATTATGTATACTTACCATCTGATGTTGTCTTTGATAATCAGTTGGCGAAGTCATTACAGGAGCCAATGCCAGAATCATCTGATATATAAATTACCTATGATAATAAAAATCTAAAATTATATTTTGATCTAATCATTTGTTGAACAATACTAACATGTTTGCACAATTCTCTACTTCTCATTTCCCTAAATTGCACACATATTCGCAAGGCTCCTATCCAACTTCTATTATTTACCGTCTGAAGTGGCGGTTGATGATGTTTGCTCTGACATTGAGCCCCTCATCCCAGAATGGCCCCTCTAGAACAGGGTCATTCTCCTCATCTTGGAGGAGGTCTTGGGGCGCCTGGACAGCCTGCAGCATCCCAGCCCACTGAGCAATGTTATGCAGGACGCTGCAGGCTACAACGATCTTCGCCACCTTACTAGGGCTGTATTGGAGGGCTCCTCCAGACCTGTCCAGGCATCGTAACCGCATTTTGAGGAGCCCAAACATCCTCTCCACTACAGCCCTAGTCCGCTTGTGCGACAGATTATAGTGCTCCTGGGCCTCGTCTGTAGAGTTACGCAACGGCGTAATGAGTCAAGGCCGGCTCATGTAACCCAAATCACCTATAAATAATGAACATAACAAAAAGCTTGAATATTAAAAATATCGATAAAATTATTATCTTAAAATACAATGCTTTTGAGTACACGAAAAATCGCATAAACGAGACATTTGCTAAAAGAGACAGAAATGGTTAAATTGCATCCTATAGCTGCACATTTAAGCTAGGACATGCTACATATCTGTTTGAAGCTAAAACTAGACATTTGCTGAAAGAGACAATTAAATGGTTAAAGCGCATCCTATATCTGCACATTTAAGCTAGGACATGCTACATATGCGTATTTCGCATAAACAAGACATTTACTAAAAGAGACAGAAATGGTTAAATTGCATCTTATGGCTGCACATTTAAGCTAGGACATGCTACATATGTGTATTTCGCATAAACGAGACATTTGCTAAAAGAGACAGAAATGGTTAAATTGCATCCTATGGCTGCACATTTAAGCTAGGACATGCTACATATCTGTTTGGAGCTAAAATTAGACATTTGCTGAAAGAGACAGAAATGGTTAAATTGCATCCTATAGCTGCACATTTAAGCTAAGACATGCTACATTTCTTTTTAGAGCTAACACTAGAAATTTGCTGAAAGAGACAATTAAATGGTTAAAGCGCATCCTATATCTGCACATTTCAGCTAGGACATGCTACATATGCGTATTTCGCATAAACTAGACATTTTCTAAAAGATACAGAAATGGTTAAATTGCATCCTATAGCTGCACATTTAAGCTAGGACATGCTACATATCTGTTTGGAGCTAAAACTAGACATATGCGGAATCAGAAAATTAAATGGTTAAAGCGAATACTATAGCTGCACATTTAAGCTAGGACAGGCTACCTATGCGTATTTCGCATAAACGAGACGTGATTAAAGACTAAGGCCTCGCTTCCATTGAGTCGTAATTCAGTTTGCGGGCACTCGCAAACCGATAAATATGCTGTCGGAAGCAATATCGTTTATCGACTGTTTCCAATGGTGCGTTATACCTCAATATCGGCAGCCGGACTTCGGCTGCCGAAAAGATCTTCGCGTCCCATAGAAAGTAATAGAAGCCGTTAATCGATAAATTATACCAGGTTTCCAATGAAAGCGCTAACCGTTAATACATTGTCGGAGGCTGTCGATACATTGAGAAATATTACCCCCAGCTCAACTAGGTGTAAAAGAGGAAAATTGTGCTTTTTGAGAGCTATTTTCTATTGAAATGATAAAACTTGCAAATAATGCAAGTGTTTTAATGTAGAAATAAATTGTTATAAGTAATATTTATTGTTGTCTCATGTATAGAAATAGTTGAACTTATATTCTAATAGAAATATCAGTATATATTTAAATATAATAATATATGCAAGAACATATCTACAGAATGCAAACTGGACCTATGCCTAGGGCAGCAATAAATATTACTTATATTTATGAAGTGTTAAATATAATTATATTAGAAAATAGTATTTGATTATTAAAAATATGGATAAGTGTTTTTTTTATTTTTCTTGAGAGGCGATCACAGGTAAGAAGCACGGACGTTAAACGTAAATTCTATAGCGTAAGGTCGGGTTACCTTAGCAACTAATTGATTTTCAAGAAATCCGACGTCAGATGGAAGCGTTAACACAACGTTAACTTACAGCTACACGAAAAGAGCGACTGCGCGCAACACGCTGATCTTTTCAATGGAAACCTGGTACTAAAATGCAGCCGTAAATTACTTTTAGCTGTCGGCCGCTTCGGTAGCTTACGGCTCCATTTTTAACGACTCAATGGAAGCGAGGCCAGAAATGGGTAAATTGCATCCTAAAGTTTCACATTACACAAACACAACTGTTTTTAAAGACTACAGTGGCAATTGTCTATCTAATTATTCATGTTGTGCACAAGTACTCACCAACGAGCCACCCATGGGGAAACTGTCTGCCCTCAAACTGCCGCCACAGGGACGACTGTCTGAGGATGCGGGCATCATGACAAGCCCCGCCGAAATTCGCACACACCTGCATAATCCGCATCCGTGTGTCACAAACAAACTGCACGTTGAGACTATGGAAGTGTTTGTGATTTCGGAAGGGCAAGTCATCGGCTGGAGCACGCAGCGCAATGTGGATGCAATCTATTGCTCCCAAGACATTGGGCATTCGAGCTATTGCATAGTATTCCCTCTTCAGGCGCCTCCAATCACCATCATTTTGAGGGAATCCTATATAACGCTTACTGACTCGTACCATGGCGTCCAGAAAGTTGTCAAAAACCACAGAGAAGGTACCCTGAGAGAGTCCATGCATGTACCCCTCTCCGGATTGAAAACTTCCGGAGTCCAGGATGTGTATGCAACTTAGCATCTTGGTGATGCCAGGGACTGCAGTCCGCATACGTCTACGTGGCTCCAGATGAGGTTCATCGTAAAGGCTAATGAGCTGATCGCTATTGAGCCTATAATTGTCATAAACCTCGAAGTCGCTCATGTTCTCCAAGGTGGGCCTCACCCTGTGAACAGGAGGACCTCTAACCAGACGAGCCCTTTGTCTCTCTTGGAGCCGCCGAGCCCGCCTGATTCTATTGAACACCACTCGTGCAACAGCACCAGCAGCAACTAACTGCGGATCATCCATATTTACCAAGCTAAGCAGCACAAAGCCAAACAGCAGAGCAAACACACAAGGAGTAACAAGGTATGCAAAAACACAAAAGCGATTTGATAGAATGTCGATCACAAGGGATGCTTTGGCCATGTTGTTTGTGGGATTTATAGTGCAATATGTCCAATGGTAGCGTGTTCGTAATAATTGCTGATTGTATACACTTGATTGTACCTGAGCGGTGCGAATGCTTTCAAAGTGGGCGTTTTTTTAGGTGTTTGATGAAATTTTGTTTCCCCCTAATGATTTGTAATGTGAAAATGTAAAATGTAACATACACAGTGCACCTTCGTAATGTTTGTTCATATGCGTAATAAATACTTATTAAACGCGATCTTATAGTAAAAAGCACACGTCCACGCTAACATGAATGAAAGTGCCAACTTGTGCATAGACATGGCATAGAATCTGATCGATCAATGTTGCTGCAACATTGTTTCTAAACGATAAAGTAACTGGTGATACTATAGTATTGTATATATAAGTGATTTGCGAGATGTCAATATTTTTCACGTCCCATTAAAATCGCAATAATAATAAAGATCTTCCAAGCCTCTTGTTTACGTATATGTAGTATTGAGTGAGAAACTTCTGAAAGAGGCGGTACAGTCCTAATGCTGTAATCTGTATGGTTGAAGCTTATAATGACGTCATCATATTAGCAACCTGCCTGTCTAGTTAGCAAATCTTCATTCTGCTGTTGTATTTTACAACATTGTTATTGTGTGATGATTAAAATATAAATGTGTGCTTTGTTGTTGTGTGATGTGTTATGTACATCTACGTATGTATGGTAATTCTCTCCCACATATGCTGATTTATATAAAGCAGTATAGCATTGTTGTTGTGTGATGTGTTATGTACATATACGTATGTATTGTGATTCTCTCCCACATATGTTTATTTATATAAAGCACTATAGCATTGTTGTTGTGTGATGTGTGTTATGTACATATACGTATGTATTGTGATTCTCTCCCACATATGCTGATTTATATAAAGCAGTATAGCATTGTTGTTGTGTGATGTGTTATGTACATCTATGTATGTATTGTGATTCTCTCCCACATATGCTGATTTATATAAAGCAGTATAGCATTGTTGTTGTGTGATGTGTGTTATGTACATCTATGTATGTATTGTGATTCTCTCCCACATATGCTGATTTATATAAAGCAGTATAGCATTGTTGTTGTGTGATGTGGGTTATGTACATCTATGTATGTATTGTGATTCTCTCCCACATATGCTGATTTATATAAAGCAGTATAGCATTGTTGTTGTGTGATGTGTGTTATGTACATCTATGTATGTATGGTAATTCTCTCCCACATATGCTGACTTATATAAAGCAGTATAGCATTGTTGTTGTGTGATGTGTGTTATGTACATCTATGTATGTATTGTGATTCTCCCACATATGCTGACTTATATAAAGCAGTATAGCATTGTTGTTGTGTGATGCATGTTATGTACATATACGTATGTATTGTGATTCTCTCCCACATATGCTGATTTATATAAAGCACTATAGCATTGTTGTTGTGTGATGTGTGTTATGTACATCTATGTATGTATTGTGATTCTCTCACACATATGCTGATTTATATAAAGCACTATAGCATTGTTGTTGTGTGATGTGTGTTATGTACATCTATGTATGTATTGTGATTCTCTCACACATATGCTGATTTATATAAAGCACTATAGCATTGTTGTTGTGTGATGTGTGTTATGTACATATACGTATGTATTGTGATTCTCTCCCACATATGCTGATTTATATAAAGCAGTATAGCATTGTTGTTGTGTGATGTGTTATGTACATCTATGTATGTATTGTGATTCTCTCCCACATATGTTTATTTATATAAAGCAGTATAGCATTGTTGTTGTATGATGTGTGTTATGTACATCTATGTATGTATTGTGATTCTCTCACACATATGTTTATTTATATAAAGCAGTATAGCATTGTTGTTGTGTGATGTGTGTTATGTACATCTATGTATGTATTGTGATTCTCTCACACATATGCTGATTTATATAAAGCAGTATAGCATTATTGTTGTGTGATGTGTGTTATGTACAGCTATGTATGTATTGTGATTCTCTCTCACATATGCTGATTTATATAAAGCAGTATAGCATTGTTGTTGTGTGATGTGTGTTATGTACATCTATGTATGTATTGTGATTCTCTCCCACATATGCTGATTTATATAAAGCAGTATAGCATTGTTGTTGTGTGATGTGTTATGTACATATATGTATGTATTGTGATTCTCTCCCACATATGCTGATTTATATAAAGCACTATAGCATTGTTGTTGTGTGATGTGTGTTATGTACATATACGTATGTATTGTGATTCTCTCACACATATGCTGATTTATATAAAGCAGTATAGCATTGTTGTTGTGTGATGTGTGTTATGTACATCTATGTATGTATTGTGATTCTCTCACACATATGCTGATTTATATAAAGCAGTATAGCATTGTTGTTGTGTGATGTGTTATGTACATCTATGTATGTATTGTGATTCTCTCACACATATGCTGATTTATATAAAGCAGTATAGCATTATTGTTGTGTGATGTGTGTTATGTACATATACGTATGTATTGTGATTCTCTCCCACATATGCTGATTTATATAAAGCAGTATAGCATTGTTATTGTGTGATGTGTGTTATGTACATCTATGTATGTATTGTGATTCTCTCCCACATATGCTGACTTATATAAAGCAGTATAGCATTGTTGTTGTGTGATGCGTGTTATGTACATCTATGTATGTATTGTGATTCTCTCCCACATATGCTGATTTATATAAAGCAGTATAGCATTGTTGTTGTGTGATGTGTTATGTACATCTATGTATGTATTGTGATTCTCTCCCACATATGCTGATTTATATAAAGCAGTATAGCATTGTTGTTGTGTGATGTGTTATGTACATCTATGTATGTATTGTGATTCTCTCCCACATATGCTGACTTATATAAAGCAGTATAGCATTGTTGTTGTGTGATGCGTGTTATGTACATCTATGTATGTATTGTGATTCTCTCCCACATATGCTGATTTATATAAAGCAGTATAGCATTGTTGTTGTGTGATGCGTGTTATGTACATCTATGTATGTATTGTGATTCTCTCCCACATATGCTGATTTATATAAAGCAGTATAGCATTGTTGTTGTGTGATGTGTTATGTACATATACGTATGTATTGTGATTCTCTCCCACATATGCTGACTTATATAAAGCAGTATAGCATTGTTGTTGTGTGATGTGTGTTATGTACATCTATGTATGTATTGTGATTCTCTCCCACATATGCTGATTTATATAAAGCAGTATAGCATTGTTGTTGTGTGATGTGTTATGTACAGCTATGTATGTATTGTGATTCTCTTCCACATATGCTGATTTATATAAAGCAGTATAACATTGTTGTTGTGTGATGTGTGTTATGTACATCTATGTATGTATTGTGATTCTCTCCCACATATGCTGATTTATATAAAGCAGTATAGCATTGTTGTTGTGTGATGTGTGTTATGTACATATACGTATGTATTGTGATTCTCTCCCACATATGCTGATTTATATAAAGCAGTATAGCATTGTTGTTGTGTGATGTGTTATGTACATCTATGTATGTATTGTGATTCTCTCACACATATGCTGATTTATATAAAGCAGTATAGCATTATTGTTGTGTGATGTGTGTTATGTACATATACGTATGTATTGTGATTCTCTCCCACATATGCTGATTTATATAAAGCAGTATAGCATTGTTATTGTGTGATGTGTGTTATGTACATCTATGTATGTATTGTGATTCTCTCCCACATATGCTGACTTATATAAAGCAGTATAGCATTGTTGTTGTGTGATGCGTGTTATGTACATCTATGTATGTATTGTGATTCTCTCCCACATATGCTGATTTATATAAAGCAGTATAGCATTGTTGTTGTGTGATGTGTTATGTACATCTATGTATGTATTGTGATTCTCTCCCACATATGCTGATTTATATAAAGCAGTATAGCATTGTTGTTGTGTGATGTGTTATGTACATCTATGTATGTATTGTGATTCTCTCCCACATATGCTGACTTATATAAAGCAGTATAGCATTGTTGTTGTGTGATGCGTGTTATGTACATCTATGTATGTATTGTGATTCTCTCCCACATATGCTGATTTATATAAAGCAGTATAGCATTGTTGTTGTGTGATGCGTGTTATGTACATCTATGTATGTATTGTGATTCTCTCCCACATATGCTGATTTATATAAAGCAGTATAGCATTGTTGTTGTGTGATGTGTTATGTACATATACGTATGTATTGTGATTCTCTCCCACATATGCTGACTTATATAAAGCAGTATAGCATTGTTGTTGTGTGATGTGTTATGTACATATACGTATGTATTGTGATTCTCTCACACATATGCTGATTTATATAAAGCAGTATAGCATTGTTGTTGTGTGATGCGTGTTATGTACATCTATGTATGTATTGTGATTCTCTCCCACATATGCTTATTTATATAAAGCAGTATAGCATTGTTGTTGTGTGATGTGGGTTATGTACATCTATGTATGTATTGTGATTCTCTCACACATATGCTGATTTATATAAAGCACTATAGCATTGTTGTTGTGTGATGTGTGTTATGTACATCTATGTATGTATTTTGATTCTCTCACACATATGCTGATTTATATAAAGCAGTATAGCATTGTTGTTGTGTGATGCGTGTTATGTACATCTATGTATGTATTGTGATTCTCTCACACATATGCTGATTTATATAAAGCAGTATAGCATTGTTGTTGTGTGATGTGTGTTATGTACATATACGTATGTATTGTGATTCTCTCCCACATATGCTGACTTATATAAAGCAGTATAGCATTGTTGTTGTGTGATGTGTGTTATGTACATCTATGTATGTATTGTGATTCTCTCACACATCTGTTCATTTATATAAAGCAGTATAGCATTGTTGTTGTGTGATGTGTGTTATGTACATCTATGTATGTATTGTGATTCTCTCACACATCTGTTCATTTATATAAAGCAGTATAGCATTGTTGTTGTGTGATGCGTGTTATGTACATATACGTATGAATTGTGATTCTCTCTCACATATGCTGATTTATATAAAGCAGTATAGCATTGTTGTTCCTTCCAAAAAAGTGACAGCTCTAATATGTTCTATTGATCAGTTCTTATTGTATGTAATTCCTAATGGTATATTATGAGTAAATTGTGATGTTAAAGGGACACTAAATCCATAATTGATGTTTTGTGATTCCAAGAGAGAATCCAATTTTAAGCCACCTTCCAATGTAGTTGTATGATGTAAATGTGTTCATTGTTTATATGTGTTTTTTGCCAGAATATCAATGCACATGTATGAGTGAATGCTAAAAGTAATGTATGTGCATCCATTAATGATCATGTGTTGAGCCTATGTAGATATGCTGTTCATGCAAGCATATGAGTTGAATAAATGAAATGCTATAATAGAGGTAAATGAGAGGTGTTTTCAATTGTCT